>NW_027062631.1:0-35196 GCF_032884065.1 Artemia franciscana | reverse complement strand
TTCGGACGACCAGGCTAGAGTCCTTTGAACCAACCCTCCCCCAACGTTAACATTTATAGGATTGTCCCTAATTTTGAATAATTTACCCTTTGGAGGGAGGTCGAAACAAACTATCCTTATCGTTTCCGAAACATATTTCTTTGCAGGGACCTAAATGAGACGCTCTCTAAAACACTGTTCATTCAGGCAAGTTAATTACACGCTAAGAATTTCTCAAATTAACGTGACTGATAAAACTTATAAGCTAAATTATTAAACTTTGCTACTTTGTTTTGGGGAGCAATTCTTTGATGAGGACAGCTGGGCACGAGTCATCTGTCCATGTGAACCTGTGTTTTTGTGCTTAATTGGTTCGACGATAGAATGTTTTTGCTACCGTCCTTAATCGGTCATCTATTGTTGTACAAAACGAATGGTCCCGTTCAACTTTGCTTTGAGACCGGAGTCAAGCTCAACTTGTATAGAACTTTGCATACAATTGGGAAAATTTGAAACAAAAAATGTGAGAAACTTCCTGGGAATTTTGTCGATTGGAAAAATGGTAGTTGTTCTTCTGTAAACAGGGTTTAATAAATCATTTACAGGTTGAATCTCGTCGAATATCATCCTTTCTTTGCTTGTATACACTTAGAAGTGTGCAAAAAATGGAAAAAAAAACAACTATATTTAAATTATATTTTTATCAAACTAGGTCAAATGAAAATCGATAATGGCAAGAATGAAATTGAACTTTCTATCTGACTAGAGTGATTCGTTGAGATGGATTCGTGTTTTTGGTATACGTTCATCTCGATGAACGAACCCACCTTTTTTCTAAGCGAATGATTGTTCTAACAAGGATTGGAGGTGAAGAGGATTTTGACAGGTATCTTCGTGAAGAGGCCTTTCGTCTGGAAAATGTCTCAAGTTGCCCATCGTTATAAGTTACGCATTTCAACTTTGTTTCAGAAATAAAATAAGTTTCAGGTTTAATTTAAATTCTTCAGGATAAATAGCTAATTTAAAAATTTTCTTCAACTTCAAAATACATTTCAAAAATTATCACGATGTAACATCCAGCACAATTGCAAGATAGCTGAATTTGACCAAGGTTGCGCAAAACCAAAATTTTTGTTTTGGGTTTAGGGGTTGTGGTGTCCATTTCATGAAGCAAAGACAGAAACTCCATACAGAAATGTTTTATATAAATTTTGAGAATTAAACAGCTTTTTGAACAGCGTTGTGATATTAGGGCCATCCAAAATTATGAACTTATAAAACAAATATAAAGTTCAAAATACATTTCAAAAATTATCACGAAGTAACATCCAGCACAATTGCAAGATAAACGAATTTGACCAAGGTTGCGCAAAACCAAATTTTTATTTTTGGGTTTAGGGGTTGTGCATTTCATGCAGCAAAGAGAGAAACTCCATACAGAAGTATTTTATATAGCTTTAGAGAATCAAACAGCTTTCTTAGCAGTGTTTTGATATGAGGGTCATTCAAAATTATGAACTTATAAAACTAATGTTGGAGGTTTTTGATTTGTCCTGGATTAATTCAACAGCAGAAAAACCAAATGTTTACCCGAGTTTGATATTACACTGTAGTCTTACTTGTACAGATTCTATAAAAAAAAAAAAAAACAACTTGAAATTGAAAGAAAAACGGTCTTTTATAGGTCCAAAAAAGGATTAAAAGAGGATATGTTATAAAAGCAAAAAAAAGGAAAAAAGAAGGAAGCATCAAACTGGAAGTGACAACTCTGTTTCCCAACACTGCGGAAATTTATTTCCCAGACCTATTATTCTTCGCCAGAAATACGAAAAAAAAAGAAAGAGAACGATGTCACAACTAGAATTTTGGAACAAACAAAAACCTTTGAAGCACATTAAGACCAATTGTCTAGGAAAAAGAACAGAACAGGGTTTTAAATTAGCCTCATACCCCCCACGCCCCTCCCTTGTGTGGCTACATTTACTTTTCTGAAAAATCCCCTTACATTAAAATAAATCGGTGAAGAAGAAAAAGAATCGTTAAGGTCACAATAAGCAATATATACGCATAATTTGAAGTTCCAAACTGGCAAATATACACTCTGATTGAATTTTAGCCCCCCTTCCCCAAGAGTAAATTAATTCAAAAAAATCTGGCAAATCACAAAATCGTCACAAAAAATACGATTTTTGTAAATAGCACCTCTGAAACAAAGATGAAGTAAAATTACTTCTATTCCCTATTTATACTACTCCTTAAGCCTCATTACATCACTAAGATTCCACAGCCAACTAAGATTTTTTCCTCGTTGTAACCCCAATTGAAAATTCTAGATATGAGGACCGTCCACATCTGTATTGCGTACTTTCCAGATGACTCTATGGTCATCTTCGATTTATGGGGTTTTCTTATCTAAACTACGAAAAGTACAACCCGTTGTTGCTCAGGATCTATCATAGTTTTTACGTCGAAAATTCAGACACACTGCCACTTTATAACAGTTTTACAAGGTGAAAAAAATCAAGGATATCTTTTTTCTGAAAAAAAAAAAATCAATCAAAAATAAAACCGTTAACACATCACTTGAACAGTTTTTATATTTGAAGCTATGTCCTAAAAAATTATGTTTCATTTTGAAGTTTTAAAATATCTATTTGGTCTGAAAAATCTAACTTTAAAATTATGGCATTCCATCTCAGCAATTGAAATTAAAATCCACGTCAGCCCTGGGAAATTTTTCAAATCCACTGAAAAAAGACAGACATTTGAATCAAGAAGAATATGAACCGTTCGGATGCATACTTTATTTAGTCCATAGAAAATGAATATTCATTGAGAAGAGGCATTAACGGCTATGATCTTAATGTAGCAATCATCTCCTGTGAGAAATATCCAGTACTTTCGGGTAGTTCCTTCTACATTTGACTACTTAGAACACACCTAAGTACTTTTTATAATTAACTTAATTAAATTACTTTTAAAAAATAATTTCTAAACGCTCTTGCCTGGTTTCAAAACTATAAAGAAATACTGATAAAGGACACTCGATGAGAGGAATAAAAAAGACTTTAGAAAACTTAGAAAATCAGAGCTTACCATCTTTAAAACAAACCATTAACAATGTCAATTTGACCGTATTCATAAAACAAATATCTCTTTTTTCAGTATTTTTAAATCCTTCTTGACAATTCAGAAAGAACCTTAAAAGCCGGTTTTGATTTCAATGCACACTGATTTTAATAGACGGAAATGAAGGCTAAAATATATTTCTTTTTTATCAAAAACAAAACTTGATGCTGGAACTGCTTTGAAACAAAAAAAGAGAAAATTTTCTCTGTTCTGATTCTACGAGGACCCCCTATTTTCCTCATTCAAATTTTAGTTAATCATTCCATCAAAACTATAATCCAAATACAGCATGCGCTGCACAAGATTTTTACAACCTTCAGCGTATCCCGCATTAAAATACTGATTCACTTGGTAATGGACATGGTGGGCTCTATAAATTATTGTTTTAATTTTTTACTCCAAAAAGCTATTATTTTGTGTAAGTGAAAAGGCAACTATTCCTTTTAATGTGTTCGAAAGTAAGGCTCAAGTAGCTCATGGGGCTCAGGTACTTCAGTTCCTTGATACATCTATAAAATCAATCCTCAAGCTTAATTACTGTCTAGCTATATATTCTACGAATTTCGTCTAAACGAAAAACTTACAAACTGTCGTCAAATAAGAACCATAGTTTCTCAAGATAAAAAGAAGTCCTCCTTTCCTCCTGTCGTCCCTTAGAGTCTTAGCCAAGATCTTCGTATTGCAGTCCTTAGCTTCGAGTCTTGGGATAAAGATATACAGAGTACATTTCTAGTGACATCCATTGGGGGAGAAAGGGTGTTTGCTCTCGTCCCTCTGGTCATTTGCTCCCTCCACCCCTCCCTAGATTCTAAAATTACCTTGGTTTGTATTTTCATTGGAATATCATTTTTGGGGAACATTACCATTGAAAAAAAAATTACCCCCCTCCCTTTAAAACTCTGAAAGATACATACCTCTTCCCCTTCCGTTAAATGTTCGTGATTGGAGGCTATTGAATATTACTCTAAAAAGTCAAATTAATTATATACGTTATTGTTATTTAATATCTTGGCATTTCTTTCAGATCTTAAAAATCTTTGCAAGAGAATCTCGGGATAATGCTTAAAACCCAGTTGCAGCCCTTGAATACTCAGGCTTTTTACCTCTATAATACTTCTAGGTTTACAAAAACAAGAAAGAAAACCATGCCATGCATACCCCCCGTTATGTTTTCTTTATAATATATATATATATATATATATATATATATATACTAGCTGTTGGGGTGGCGCTTCGCGCCACCCCAACACCTAGTTGATGGGGCGCTTCGCGCAACCCCCCCCCCCCAAGCCCCCCCGCGCGCGTAAGTCGTTACGCGCCATTGTAGCTGTGTCCCTGTGTCCCACCTGTGAATAGAGATAGATATAAAAATATATTTTTAACTACGTAAAACATGCGAATATACAACATTCTTCGCTGTCCCATTGTCTGTGCATATAAATAGCATTTATATTCCCTGTGTCCCGGTCGTCATTTGTGTCCTGGTGTCCCAGTTTGTATTTTCTCTTTGAGTTTCCCGGTCGTCATTTATATTCCCTGTGTCCCAGTGTCCCGGTCGTCATTTGTTTCCTGGTGTCCCGGTCTGTAATTTCTATTCAAACAATCCCTGTGTCTCAGTCGTCAATTATATATCCCGCCTGTGCCCCCGGCGTCCCCGTTGTAGTTGTGTCCCTCTGTCCCGGTCGTGATTTGTGTCCGGGTGTCCCAGTCTGTAACTTTTCTTTGAGGTTCCTGGTCGTCATTTATATTCCCTCTGTGTCGGTCGTTATTTGTGTCCCGGTGTTTATTTTTCAGCGTCACTATGAAGTACATATCGCCGAACCTTTGTTTTTTAACTTAAATCTGGTAGGCATTGATGACCTTATCCAAGTCAAAATCCCAAACCCAATCATCATCGCTATCATTTTCAGTTTTGATATGTTTTGACTCTCGCTTTCCAGGTGGATTTTCATCTAACTGCGCGGTTTTGCGTTCTTTAGCCGCAAACCTGTTTTCTTGCTATTCTTGTGATTCCTCGGCACGCTTTCTTTTCTTACTTTCTCTATCAGCCGCAAGCCTGTTTTCTTGCTATTCTTGTGATTCCTCGGCACGCTTTCTTTTCTTACTTTCTCTATCAGCTGCAAGCGTGTTTTCTTGCTGTTCTTGTGATTCCTCAGCACGCTTTCTTTTCTGTTACTTTCTCTATCAGCAGCAAGTTTTTTGGCATAGACTCTTTGAGCAGCTTCCTCGGCTGTTGCCATTGTAGGTTCTTCAGTCATTTTACAATTAAACATTTTTCCGTGAACGCATGTCTTAAATACCATTATTTCTTTTTTCTTCCCTGTGTCCCGGTCGTCATTTGTGCCCCAGTGTCCCAGTCTGTAATCTCTCTTTGAGTGTCCCGGTCGTCATTTATATTCCCTGTGTCCCGGTCTGTATATACATTAGTTTTTGAATTGTTTTTTTTTTTAGTTTTTAGTTTTTTACCTTTTTTTAGTTTTTTTTAGTTATACCTCATGATTCTAATGATTGCCCTTGAGCTTTGATGGTGAGTTGATGGTGATTGCTAATCGAACATTCCCTGTGCCCCTGTCGTCATTTAGATATCCCCCTGTGCCCCCCGGCGTCCCGGTCGTCATTTGTGTCCCTGTGTCCCGGTCTGTATATACATTCGTTTTTGAATTGGTATATGATGAAATAAATTTTGTGTTTTTTTTTCCTTTTTTCTTTTTAGTTTTTTTGGTTTTTACCTTTTTTTTTATTTTTTTTTTTCTGTTTTCTTTTTAGTTTTTTAGTAGTTTTTACCTTTTTAGTTTTTTTTTAGTTTTGTTTTTCTCCTTTATTTTTCAGTTTTTTTCCTTTTTTTCTTTTTTTCTTTTTTAGTTTTTTTTTAATTTTTTTATTAGTTTTTAGTTTTTTTCTTTTTATTTTTTTTTGTAGTTTTTACCTTTTTTAGTTTTTTTTAGTTTTTTTAGTTTTTTCTTTTTATTTTTTTTTTGTAGTTTCTCAGACCTAGAACCTGGAACATAACGCGTTACCAACTCAGCTACTCGGGTTTGAATACATTCGTTTTTGAATTGGTTTATGAAATAAATTTTTTGTTTTTAGTTTTTCTTTCTTTTTTTTTAGTTTTTTTTTGTAGTTTTTACCTTTTTTAGTTTTTTTTCTTCTTTTGTATTCAGGGTTGAACCTTTCAGATCTACAGCCTGAAACATAACGCTCTACCAATATTAGTTACGCGCCATTGTAGTTATGTCCCTGTGTCTTTTAGTTTTATTATTGGTTTTTACCCTTTTTTTAGCTCTTTTAGTTTTTTTTTCTTTTTAGTCTTTTTTCTTTTTCAGTTTTTAGCTTTTTTAGTTTTTTTTATTAGTTTTTAGTTTTTCTTTCGTTTTAGTTTTTTTTCGTTTTTACCTTTTTTTAGTTTTTTTTAGGTTTTAGTTTTGTAGTTTTTACGTTTTTTAGTTTTTTTCTTTTTTTTTGTATTTAAGGTTCGAACCTTGAATCTCTCGAACCTAGAACCTGGAACATACCGCGTTACCAATTTAGCTACATCAGCTTGTATACTTTCGTTTTTGAATTGGTATATGATGAAATAATTCAGACGTCACATGCGGACAAACAGACAGACAGACAGACAGACATAACCCACAAACAACTTATTTATATATATATATATATATATATATATATATATATATATATATATATATATATATATATATATATATATATATATATATATATATATATATATATATATATATATATATAAATTGTTCCTGAAGGAACAATTATTAAATTACGAAACTGGATAAAAAAAGTATCATGTTATGTATTCAAGTTCATCGTAGTTAAATTATGTACACCAACCATTAAATGTTACTGCTTCAAATAAATTAATCAAGTTATACAGGAATCATCAATATTAGTACCTTGTGATGGCGTAGTGGATACAGCCATACTTTCTTTCCGAAGGTTTGGAAGTTCTCTCCCACGTGTCGCAAGGCACTTGATTACTATGATGCAGCAAACAGTGATGGAAAAATAAAAAAACCTATTAGACCAAAGTACACTGTACCAGTTTGATTTTTCCAATTAAAGTAAACTCGAGGTCCATTAAAATTGTTGGACGGATCTGGTGCTGGTTCTTTAGTTGTTACGTTGGCCTTTCGTTTTTGAATTGGTATATGATGAAATAATTCAGACGTCATATGCGGACAAACAGACAGACAGACATAACCCACAAACAACTTATTTTTATATATATAGATATATATATATATATATATATATATATATATATATATATATATATATATATATATATATATATATATATATATATATATATATATACTAGCTGTTGGGGTGGCGCTTCGCGCCCCCCCAAGCCCCCCCGCGCGCGTAAGTCGTTACGCGCCATATTAGTTACGCGCCATTGTAGTTGTGTCCCTGTGTCCCACCTGTGAATATAGATAGATTTATATATGTGTTTCAAACTACGTAAAAATTGCGAATATACAACATTCTTGGCTTTCCCATTGTCTCTGCATATACAAAGCCGTATGTACTAATAATGACGTCATATGCAAACGCTCTTTTTACAAACAAACAAACATGCATACACACAACTCGTTTTTATATAGATAGATAGATAGATAGATAGATACAATACAAATTAACTGCGTAAAACTTGCGAATATACAATATTCTTCGCTGTCCAATTGTCGCTGCATATAAATAGATTGTCAGGTTTACCGACCCTCGAACATGCAACGTACAATTGTCCATGGGAAAAACAATCAGTATTAAGATCTATACCACATTTTTCCAATGATTGACCTTGAGCTTTGTTAATGGTGATTGCAAATGATAATCGAATTGGGAATTGCAATCTTTTAAATTGGAAAGGCAGATCCGTTGGAATCATGGGAATGCGAGGAATAAGAACAGCCTCACCCTCAAAAGGCCCTGTCAAGATTGTGGCCTCTATTAGGTTTTCCATTATTTTTTTTACGGCAAGTCGCGTGCCATTGCAAAGCTTTGGTGGGTTGATATTTCTTAAAAGTATTATTGGTACGCCTATTTTTAGTTGTAGCAAGTGTGGTGGAAACCCTGAAAGATCTATGGAATTTAAAAATTCAGATGGATAATTAACCGCTTCATTTGGTTCCAAAACTGTGTCGACTGACTTGTAAAGGACTGCCTGGGCTCGAATCTTGGTCAAAACAGTATTGTTGATTTCGTGGACGTCTATATTTTTGGGTGCGAGAATCGCTCTTTCACTTAGACATTTATTATTTTTATAATTTTTTAGAATATTCGGAAATACTTTTTCAATCAATTCATTTTTGGACGTCACTAAATTACAGAAATCAGCAGGTAGTTGTATACGTCCTGAAATTGAGTCTACTGGGAGCTTTCCGTTTCCAATTGCCAGCAATTGATCTGAAAATGTTTGACCAGAGTCATCGTTTTGCAATCGGACACGCATATTTGTAGTTAATTTTAATATTTTTACGTGTGCCCATAAATTAGAATTTTTCAGGCAAGCATTCATTTCGTCTGCAGGAGATGATCTAGGTATTATAGGTAATGTTTGCCTGAAATCTCCCGCAAGCAATATTAATGTGCTGCCAAAGGGTTTCGAATTCCCTCTTAAATCTTTCAAGCATTGATCCAGAGCCTCGAGCGATTTTTTGTGTGCCATTGTGCACTCATCCCAAATAATAAGTTTGCATTGCTGCAATACTTTACCCATCCCAGATGATTTGGAAATATTGAACGTGGGAGTTTCTGTAGAATGCAAATTCAGAGGCAATTTCAAAGCGGAATGAGCAGTTCTTCCACCAGGCAGCAATGTTGCGGCTATTCCGGACGACGCAATTGCCAACGCTATACCATTTTTTGATCGAATTGATGCCAGAATCAGTTTTATCACAAACGTTTTACCAGTACCTCCTGGCGCATCCAAAAAGAAAATTTCTCCAACGTTGTTATCGACACAATGCATTATCGTATCATAAATGTCTTTTTGTTCCGACGTTAACTTGGAAATGTTATTTTGTACATACGACAATAGATCACTCGTACTGTAACTTTGTTCACGATCCAATTCTACACATGTCGAAACAGCAGCGATACGGTTAGGTGAAGGCATTCCCAAATCCTGAAGAGGTTTGTTTGCCATACGTACGCACAAATCTTCTATAATAACTAAAGTGTAGTTATAAATTTCTGATGTAAAATCAAAACTCATATCTGACGTCTCTAACTGTTTTCGATGGAGTATATCTTCGGACATTTTTGACTTATATTTTTCCCATAACTCTGTAGGAGCTGATGGAGAGCAAGTTGTTAAAATGATGCCAAACAATGCACGAATTTGACTTGGGGTTGACGTTTCGCACGCGTCATTGATGCAGTTATCCCAGTGTTGGTCATTCTCCAATAAATTCAGAGCTTGGCATGCATTACGGTAAGTGTCATGTATAGTACCGTTTACAGTTCTCAAATACTCAAAGGATGTCGGACCGGGTACATTCACCAAAAGCAGGCGTAGAAAGAAGCATTCATGTTGATTGGGGTGAACGGTGTAGAGTCTTCCTGTCGTGGTATCTTTGAAGATGGGAGGTTGGCAGTCGACTGACTTACCCTGTTTTCGACGTTCAAATACTTTATTTTTAGTATTCCACGTGTAATACGAAGGCACTTCAGTATACAGCAGTTTTTTTTTGCAAAAGAATCATTTTTGCAAAGCGAAAAAAAAGCTGTTAATGTTGTATCCGGTGGATTCAGGGCTCTTTGTTGCACGTTGGTTTCCGTGAAATAAACACGTTGACCATTCTGTAAATGTACCGCTAAGTGAACAACAGCTGGACTACGTTCATGTATCGGAAATGAAAGAATTCGCCAAACAGCTTCATTACTGCTTATGTATCTTCCAGCCTGATATTGTACAATTTCGTCGAAATCTTTGATTTCGGGCTGCAAGCCAAAAACTGCCATGTCACTGCCTTTGTTGACGTATTTACATATGTATTTGATTGCCTTTACGGAGTTACAGTATTCAACGTTTATGTGTGCATTAAATGTTTTTGATAATAATGGGGAATATGGAACAACCCACTGGTTATCTACTTCGATGGTGGTACCGTTACGCTTCTTTATTATTGCTGATTTACCGCCATCTTTAGTAGATCTTCTTCTATATTGTGGGTAACCATCATTGCCAGTAATTGTGTTTGATACTAAAAGTCGAGGATATTGCTTTGTGCACCTTCGTTTGGCCATGCATGGTGAATTTTCGTTCAGTGCACCGCAAGTTCCATGTATCATATTTTTTACAATAATATCATGGAACCCCTTATCGACATTTTTATCAGGTATTTCAGCGGAAATCACATCATCAATTTCGTTCGAAGTAATTTTTTTTTGTAGCCAGATTAGTATATGTGCGTGTGGCAAACCTCGTTTTTGCCATTCCACTGAGTACATCCAGCATCGCACTGACCCAAACACTTCAAGTTTTACTATATAGTTTATCAGTGATTTCAACTTTTGCTGGAAGACACGGGCCGTAATGTCATGCCTATGAACCGCCGATTGTCCTTGAAGTAAAAGCTGCAGTTTCTCGTCCCAAGATTGATTACATGTAAATGTAATAAATAAATCTGGACGACCATAGAGACGAACATACGCAATAGCATCTTGAGCATATTCATGCATATGACGGGGACTGCCAGCATATGACGAAGGTAAAATTGTTAATCTTCCAACGTTTGTGGTATTACCGTCATTTATAACTGCATCTCGCAAATGAATGTATTGTTCAGAGCGGAGCTTGGTCTGATTCAGGCGGATATATAGCAAACGTTCTGATTCAATTTTAGCATACATATCAACGACAAATTGGTGAAACAATTCACGGCATTTTAAAATATAATTTTCTTCATCCTTCCGAATCATTAGTCTATAGGAATAATAATGCATTGCACTGCATTTCTTATTCATTTCTTTGTTAGTGGCTGGATTCATCAATTTAATATTAAAGTGATAGCCGTCGGCTCCATCACAAAAAATGATAGGATATTGTAGGGCATCGTAGCATCGATGAGTTTCAGCAATTTTTAACAACTGAGTGTTTCGATTATGAAGAATAATATCTCGAGGTAAAAACGGATCACCGACCATAACGATTGCCACTTCGGCGATAGTTGGATCATTGTATCTACGCACATGTTGGCCAGGAGGCGTTTTGTCAGCGGAAATAACAATTTTATGCGTATCAGTAGGCATCAAATCGATGGCTGTTTTGAACAGACGCACTAAATTATTATTTTCTCGGAAAAGATGTTGCAATTGGGAAACGATTGTCCTTTCAACGTTGGGAGAAATTTCACAACGTGCATTCAATTCAGAATTTCTATCACTGATGAAGTACAATTGTAAAAATTTATGATTCTCGCCTGAGAATGGTAGAAGGGACCCTGCTCTATGATAAATTTGCCCTTTTACTTTGAAAGTAGACATAAATTGATCTGGATTTTCGATTTGGGCTCCAAACGACGTCATTTGGAAACATGAGTTATATTTTCTGATTTGTGACAAAAAACGCTTAGATTCTGACGTAGTTCCAGTAAGGAAAGTCTTCAATGGCTCTGGTGGTGCAGCCAATAGAGGAAGTTTAACTTTTCCTGAGGCGCAACACATTCCCATTGTTTCACCATTGAATTTCAAGGCCTTGCAATAGGGACAAGTTTTAGACATTGTCCCGATTTGAACACATCTACTCAAGCTATAATCATCGACTGGGCTGTACCTGAATGCCAGGCGATAACTTTCAGGTTGCTCTGATTCCTCGGCACGCTTTCTTTTCTTACTTTCTCTATCAGCAGCAAGCCTGATTTCTTGCTGTTCTTGTGATTCCTCAGCACGCTTTCTTTTCTGACTTTCTCTATCAGCAGCAAGCCTGATTTCTTGCTGTTCTTGTGATTCCTCGGCACGCCTTCTTTTTTCACTTTCTCTTTTAGCAGCAAGTCTGTTTCGCGTTGCTCTGGTAGTTCCTCGGCACGCATTCTGTTCTTTCTTTCTCTATCAGCCTCAAGCCTGTTTCCTTGCTGTTCTTTTGATTCCTCGGCACGCTTTCTGTTCTTTCTTTCTCTATCAGCCTCAAGCCTGTTTCCTTGCTGTTCTTTTGATTCCTCGGCACGCTTTCTTTTCTGACTTTCTCTATCAGCAGCAAGTTTTTTGACATAGACTCTTTGAGCATCTTTTTCGGCTTTTGCCATTGTAAGTTCATCAGTCATTTTAAAGCTAAACATTAATAGATTTCTACGTGAACATATATGTCTTAAATATCTTTAATGACGTCACCGTCATAGCAAAAATGACGACAACTAACTTCATGACGTCACTCGACACAGAAACATGACGTCACCTGATCCACAGACAGACACACAGACAGACAACTTATTTTTATATATATAGATATATACATATATACTAGCTGTTGGGGTGGCGCTTCGCGCCACCCCAACACCTAGTTGGTGGGGGCGCTTCGCGCCCCCCCCCCCCAAGCCCCCCCGCGCGCGTAAGTCGTTACGCGCCATATTAGTTACGCGCCATTGTAGTTGTGTCCCTATGTCCCACCTGTGAATATAGATATATATATATATATATATATATATATATATATATATATATATATATATATATATATATATATATATATATATGTTTTTAACTACGTAAAACTTGCGAATATACAACATTCTTTGCTGTCCCATTGTCTGTGCATATAAATAGATTGTCAGGTTTACCGACTCTTGAACATGCAACATATAATGGTCCATGGGAAAACAATCCGTATTCAGATCTATACCTCATGATTCTAATGATTGCCCTTGAGCTTTGTTGATGGTGATTGCTAATCGACCATTCCCTGAGTCGCCATCGTCATTTATATATCCCCCTGTGCACCCCGGCGTCCCCTTTGTAGTTATGTCCCTGTGTCCCGGTCGTCATTTATATTCCCTTTGTCCCGGTCGTCATTTGTGTCCCGGTGTCCCAGTCTGTGATTTCTCTTTGAGCGTCCCGGGCGTCATTTATATTCCTTATGTCCCGGTGTCCCGGTCGTCATTTATATCCCCCTGTGCCCCCGGCGTCCCCGTTGTAGTTGTGTCATTTATATTCCCTGTGTCCCGGTCGTCATCCCGGTATACATTCGTTTTTGAATTGGTATATGATGAAATAAATTTTTAATTTTTTCCCTTTTTTTCCTTTTAGTTTTTTTTTATTGGTTTTGACCTTTTTTTAGGTTTTTTAGTTTTTTTCTTTTTTCTTTTTAGTTTTTTTTTGAAGTTTTTATCTTTTTAGTTTTTTTATTTTTATTTATATTTTTTTAGTTTTCTTTTTCTCCTTTATTTTTCAGTTTTTTTCCTTTTTTAGTTTTTTTTCTTTTTTAGTTCTTTTAGTTTTTACCTTTTTTAGTTTTTTTAGTTTTTTAGATGAAAATTTTTTTAGTTTTTTACCTTTTTTTCTTTTTAGTTTTTTATTGGTTTTTACCTTTTTTTAGCTTTTTTAGTTTTTTTTTCGTTTTTTCTTTTTACTTTTTTTTTAGTTTTTATCTTTTTAATTTTTTTTTATTTTTATTCTTAATTTTATTAGTTTTCTTTTTCTCTTCTATTTTTCAGTTTTTTCCCTTTTTTTTTAGTTTTTTTTTTAGTTTTTAGTTTTTTAAGTTTTTTTCCTTTTTTTAGTTTCTTTAGGTTTTTTAGTTTTTCGGCTTTTTTATTTTTTTTTATTAGTTTTTAGTTTTTTTTGTAGTTTTTGCCTTTTTTTAGTTTTTTCAGTTTTTTTTTTTTAGTTTTTAGTTTTTTACCTTTTTTAGCCTAACCAGGATTTGAACCTGGGACCATCATTCTCCGTTCTGACACCCTCTCTCACCGAGTGACTACTCCAGCATGTTCATTTTGGTGTTTTAAATGGTATATTATTAACCAAATTAATGTGTTTTACAATATACTAAGCATCGTCATAACAAAAATGACGACAACTAATTTCATGACGTCAGCCGACACAGAAACATGACGTCACCTGATCCACAGATCCACAGACAGACAACTTATTTTTATATAGATAGATATATTTATATATATATATATATATATATATATATATATATATATATATATATATATATATATATATATATATATATATATATATATATATATATATATATATATATATATATATATATATATATATATATATTATATATATATATATATATATATATATATATATATATATATATATATATATATATATATATATATATTTTATAAGGTTCGTTCAAAGGTTAAAAACTAAAGTTAGGCTATAGATCTGCTTAAGAATGCTGTTACGAACCACATCACATTCACCATTAATTACAGTTCACTGGTTTTCAACAATTTGCTTCTAGTCTAATGACTTTTGAAAAATTTTGTTGTTTGATTTTTATCCTTGGCCAACAAGTCCTGCCGCCTAAGAAATAACATGCCATACTCGATATTACAATGGATTCGTCAAAGGCTAGGCACCACGAACTATGACAATATAATAGAAAAAAACTTACCAGCCAACTAAATTTGAGACTAAATAAGGCAAAAATGAAGAAAACAACCCACAAAACTGGAGCTAGAAACAAGGCTGACCAAAATATGTTTGAGACTGTTGGGCTAATGGGCAAATGGGGGCTAATGGGAATAAAAAAAAAACTTACCAGCCACCTAAATTTGAGACTAAATAAGGCAACAATGAAGAAAACAACCCACAAAACTGGAGTTAGAAACAAAGCTGACCAAAATATTTTTGAGACTGTTGGGCTAATGGGCAAATGGGGGCTAATGGGAATAAAAAAAACTTACCAGCCACCTAAACTTGAGACTAAATAAGGCAACAATGAAGAAAACAACCCACAAAACTGGAGTTAGAAACAAAGCTGACCAAAATATTTTTGAGTCTGTTGGGCTAATGGGATTTACTTCACTCGGCTCACGAGTTTCATAAATCCAATGACTTTTTCCTTGATCATCTATATAATTCCACCATCTCAGTCCAACCATAAAACGACCTAATTAAAACAGAAAAAGGTTTATTCAAAAAGAACTAGGCTAGAACTTTTCAAAATATATAGGACAGTAAAAAAAAATACAATTGCAATCTTCTCCAGGAATGATGAAAAATATGAAAAGGAAGTAATAATGACAACAATAATGAGAATACGGTAATGTCTTTTTTCATTGAGATACAAAGTGCTTTTTAAAAGATTTTTACAGTATAAAGACTTGAGATTTTTTCCATATCACTATCTAAAGACTCCCATAGCACAGGTCCTCAACTAATAACAAAAAATTAGCGCTAGTTGGAAAAGAATCAAATATCAATAAGCACATCGATACATGAAAACTAACATCAGTATGGAACACCGAAACGTAAACACCAATAATGAAATAATATTAAAAAAATAATCAAAATAGATCAAACTGTCCAATTTTACTTAATAGGCTACTTTGTTCTCAGTTTTTTTTTTTATTTGTGTTTTTTCGGCAATTATTTTTTTATAAATATTTTTTTTTTATTCAAGGTTTACTGATCTCCGAAAAAGTTGAGACCACGTCAAGATCTTTGTATAAAAAAAAATTATATGAATATTTTTTCTTCTTTATGAGGAGTAGACATTATAAGGGAGGAAACTTTCAACAGAAGACCCTTGAGTAGCTCCTCTGTTGAGCTGTTTAATATTGACTGAAAATAAAAATAAAATATATATTAACAGATAATTTAATTAAAAAAGCTCGAAAGAATATTCACCTATCTTGTGACGAAAACATTAAGTATTAACAAAAAAGAATGGACGAAACAATCTAACTGCAAAAAGCTTGAAAAAAAATGTCAATCTATCTCTGTGTTGACATAAACTGATGTGGTAAATTGAATATTTTTAACAGTATCTGTGACTGAGAAAACTCAAAAGAGTGTCAACCCATATTTGTCTTGACAAAATTTAGTATTGACAAAAGATGATGTCATAAATAGAATATTTTTAATAGTTAGCACAATTGGGAAAGCTTGGAAGAATATCAACCTACGTTTGCAAGAGATTTTTCATCCTGAACAAAATCAAAACGTGTTACAGTAAAAACATATAATCATATAATCGAATAAAAAATAACGTTTTTTGAACTGGAAGTAAGGGGCAACATTCAGATGATTTTTTTTTAATAGAAATGGAAGTGTTTACAATACACTAGGTGAGCAGTTCTTAATGATCAATACAAAATTTACGATTTTTCCCATTTTAATCAAAGTTTTTTTTTTCCAACTCATATTTGTTTTATGTATGAGGTCGCTGTGTTAACCACACTGTTTTAGTCGTTATTCAGTTCAGTCAGATAATTTAGTACAGCGACCCTATTTCTTATGTCGCCTCTTTTCAAATTATTTTTTTTTAGATAATATTTTTCAATTGAAAGTAAGGAGCAACTTTAAAAATGACAACGAAAAGAAAATATTCAGTAAATAAAGGCGATGCCCCCTCCTCAACACCTTGCAATTCACGCAAAAACTTTTAGCACTTTTAAAAAAAGCTTGCTATTGTAATTAAACAAACTTGTCTTTTGAAAAATTGGGACAAACAGTCAAACTTTAGCCGCAAGAGCAGGGTATTGAGGAGCGGGAAAATCCCCTCATATATGGATTAATTTCTGTTCTTTTTGAATTTTAATGTTGCTTCTTACTTCAAGTTGAACAAAACTTATTTTTTTATTTAACTTCTGATCGTTTTTCATATAATGCCAGTAAATCTGGCTCACCCTCTAAGGAAAATTTCCTCCCCTCACATAGGGTTCTCTGATATGCTAAATCGGAAGGTGTGATTACCATTAAAATTCTTTGATTTTTAGGAGGTGGTTCCCCCCTTTTTCGGAAATCAGGAAAAATTTCTCAGGCTTGTAGCCTTTTATGGGTAACACTAAGCTTAATGACTCTCGTATATTTGAAGTCAGCATAATAAGCTGGTTCTTTTGATATATTTATTGAAATCAAAATTCCGTTTTACAGAGTTTTGGTTACTATTGAGCCGTGTTGCTCTTTACTTACAGTTCGTTACCATGAACTGTTTGATTATCCACTATATAGGACAATCATCAAATCAATCGGCTAAGATTATTGTACAAACAGCAACAAACCCTAAGGCAAGTACTTTACAAAAGATTTACGAAGTCTGTATGACCCAGCTTAAAGACAAATTTGGTAGCCTTAAAAACCTAGTTTAGGGCCTTTCCTCTAAATTGAAAAGTTGTTGAACTAGAAGCAGTTGAATGAAACATTTAAGAATGAACCAACAGAAAATTGCTAAGAAATATTTATTTCAATATTGAATGAAACATTTAAGAATGAATCAACAGAAAATTGCTAAGAAATATTTATTTCAATATTGTCAACTTTTACACAAAATGTCATATCTGACATTTTCATATTCCCGATTCCCAAAGCTGTTTATTAAGCCATTTCAAAGGAAGGATAAGGAGGGTAGTGTAGATAAGGAGGAATAAAATGTGATTGGATGTATGTTGTTATGCTGATCCTCCTATTGAATACAGCTCAGCATACCATTTTTGACAATTATTTCATGTTTAAAAACATCAGCTCAAATACCAAAACGTAAACAGTAATAAATCAATATATGAGAAATTTAACCAAAACTACATATAACTGATCCTTGGATCTTGTTGGGTAGGTAAGGAATTCTGACCTACAGCAAAACCTACCGGAAAAACAAAGGGCACATATTTTGTATATGATCAAATGAAAATAAAAGTACAAAATCATATGAGCCAGCAGCCACTTAAATTTTATAAGCTTACAAAAATTCCTATTTGTCTTTCGCAGAAGTTACCACCAATTCAATCATTTTATATCACTGGTCTATTTAATTATAAAACAACATTTCTTTAGTATAATACTTGGTCTTTGAGATGTTGATGGCTTACACTTTATGGTGACTAGGTGACTACGATGTATGAATTTACCTGTGATATTCTTGGTGATCCAGAAGTCCAGAGCAACTAGCAATGTCACAGACACAAAACTTGATATGAAAGAATCACTAAACCAGCCACAGAACAGGTAAACAATTAGCCCAAGTCCCTTGAAGAGAACATGAGAAACTGTAATATAGGGACTCCTGAAAAAAAAAAGTATAACTCAAATCCATTTAAAATTAAGAGGGACAAAATTAGAAAGATAGAGACACAACAAAACATTAAAAAGAAAAAGCAGATACCTTCTAGTATGTAATTTTTTTTGGCAGTTAGTATGGGCAGTTCTAACACCTAGCCAAAACAAATAAACATGTATTTATATATTGCAAGTATGTAGACTAAAAAATTGAGCAGCCACCATTTCTTGTTTTGAAACTAGTACTTATTTCATAACAGTTGATTCAACTCACAGATTGAAACAGCTGAGATGCATTCTGAGAATAGATAGCAAATATATAGGTCTAATTTGGGATATAATTTACATATCAGGGGGGTAGGGTAAAGTATAGCAGGGCTGCATGCAAAATGTGTTAACTATGATAATTCTGCATATTATGATAGCAAGAACTGTGTTCTTGAAATGGGAAATGGTGTAAGCCTAGGAGACCAGCTACAAATAAGAAAACATGCTAAGAAAACAATTCTTACTTCATAATTTACAGAATAATCCTAGTTATCACATTTTGCAGGGGGAGAAACCTTTATCCCCACTTCTTTCCTTGTATTTCCAGTTTTTTTTATCATATTTCTAGATATTTGTCTCTATTCTCTAAGTCTTGAAAATTGTTTATAAACAAATACCCAAATGCCATCTAACCAATCCTAACCATATTTATCACAGTTCGTCTTTATATATATTTTTGTGATAAATATTTTAATTGCATGGTCTTTAATTGCATTAATTACAATTTAATTACATTTCAAAATGGAAAAATGCAGTCAAATCCGTGTCGATTTTTCAGAATTTTGTTAAAAGAAAAATTGTACAACAGTGAAAGATATGAATATAAGGTTTCCCCCCTGCAAAATATTTTAACTAGGATTGATCTGCATATTATGAAGTAAGAACTGTTTTCTTAATATGTTTCCTTAGGTATAGCTGGTCTTCTAGGCTTATACCTAGGAAATATATAATTTAGGCTATATATTTGCTTTCAGAATTTTATAACATAGTGCTTTCTTTTACACCTGACAGAGGACTAATACCAGAAGATTTATTATACAAGGTTTCACTTTCACAGTCTGCCACAAAGATCATAAATTTCCAGTGCCCTTGGGGGGGGAGGAGCAGCTGAGGTTGGTGCTTCAGAATGTCAGTAATTGCCTTGATAGATAACTCAATAAATAACCTGTGGAGCATAGCACAATATGGCTTTAGGAAAAACAGGTCTTGTAATACTCAGCTAATGGAAGTAGTTAATAGTTTTCAAATAATGGCTGACTTAGTTCAAAAGTTTGATTGTGTTTATGTTGATTTTTATAAGGCATTTGACAAGGTATCCATAACTATACTGTTGAAAAAATGCCAGAAGTATGGGATTTGATTGAGAACTCTGGCTTGGATTACAGATTACCTAAAACATAGGTCACAGAATGTTAAGGTTTGGCGAAGCCTTATCTAACCAGTGTAGTGTTTTGAGCGCAGTCCCTCGGGGTAGATGTTTTGGACCAGTTCTGTTTTTTATATCAATAAATGATTTGCCACAGGTACAACACAGTAAAATCAGAATGTTTGCAGATGATGCAAAGCTTTACAAGGGCGTATCTTCTCCAGATGATGTGGCTTTGCTACAGGATGACTTAAATGTCTTGGTCAATTGGTGTAATTTAAATTCAATGACTTTTAGTCAGGGAAAATGTCATATGATGAATTGCCTAGTGAATGCAGTGGCACACCAGTATTCTATTGCTGAAGTTTTAATATGTTCTGTTTATTCCATTAGGAACCTTGGTATTGTTTTAATAATCAATTGATGTTTGATAAACAAGTATTAGCTGTATCATGCAAAGCCAATTACAGTTTTCTTTGTATCAAAAGATGGATTAACCTGCAAAGCTTTACTCAGCTGTAGAAGACAATGAGGCAACCAATAGTTGGATACAAAGTATTGATTTATCTTTGAACTGTGAGGATATAAACTGGATTTAACTTTGAATCTAATTGGATTGTGCAACAAGTGAAACTGAGTATAGTAAGAGATTAAGAAATATTATTAATTTTGAGCATTCAAAGAGTGCAGACGTAAAGTGGTTTAATATGGCATTAATTTAACCCTAATTGGCAAGCAGGAGAAGGGCAGTTCTACCATTGCAAGCTCTCTCTGAATGTTGAATTATAAGTTAAAACTCTAGCTTTGGACTGCAAATGTGACGTCATGGCAAGCAAATATGGATATGTGTTTGCACCTGTTCTGAACTTTGTTCAAACAGCCTTGAATCATGAACATGGCATATCAGAAGAGGCTGCTGTGAGCACAATAGTGAAATTTATCTCAAAGGAGCCGATTTTTGCATGTGTAAAGGAGCCGATCATCATGCATGTGTAAATGAAATTGTAAAGCAATTTGACAATAATTTGGTATGAACTAGAAGAGCCCAAATTACAAGGTGATACTAGCCTCTAACATTTATGAAATCCTAAAAGCTTTACACCTGACCTTAAGTTTTGCTTTACTGTCTGGAAAGTATCAGAAGTCCCAATAACCCATCAGGATGTGATAACTTCCTTGTCACTGAAAGTCAATGAGTGAATTGATTAAATGAGCAGTCTTACAAGCCACTATCAGGCCTCTTTACTACCATCAAAGCTCATTGGGGCAGCATCATCTTGGGCGGAGGCTGCCTCAATCCAAGCCGGTCTTGACAAGCTGGATGACTGGGCTAGACAATGGCTACTTGAATTTAATTCAAGTGAATGTAAAGTTTTACATTTTGGCAATAAAAATCAAAAACATATTTACACCATGCAAAACCGAATAACTGGTAAAAGAGAACCCCTAGTTGCAGTTACAGAGGAAAGAGACTTGGGTGTCATAGTTGACTGTCAGTTAAAGTTTCAAAGTCATACTGAAAAGATTGTAGCTAGTGCAAACTGCGCTTTAGGGACAATTAAACGAACATTCACGACTAGATCTCCATGAACAATCAACAAGCTATACAAAAGTCTTGTCAGACCAAGGCTAGAAACTGGCATGTCAATTGCATCTCCCTTCTACAAAGTGGACAAGGACATGATAGAGAAAGTACAGAGGAGAGCAACAAAGATAGTAGACGGGTGCCAACATCTTCCTTACCCAATGAGACAGCAAACTCTGGACTTATACAGTATGACTTACCAGAAAAAGGGGGTGACATGATTAACACTTACAAATTGATTCACAACAATCCAATTCATGGTCTCTTCTTCATCGATTCATCACAGCGGACAATGGGTCATTCTAAGAAGCTCATAAAGGTCAATGCTCAGAGGAGGGAACGCCATCACTTCCTAACCAACCGGGTAGTAGACCAGTGGAACTCTCTGAGCAATCATACTGTATCCAGTAAGACCGTCAAAGAATTCAAAGTCTCACTTGACAAGGAGTGGAGCAATAAGGAATGGAAGCTGGAATGGGACACCTTGGAGTCCCAGACCACAACATAAAACCTACTCAATATTCAAAACAATTCCCGAATCGATCCACATGGCAATTTTTGAAGAAATGCTGAGCAATGCTACAGGATGGAAAATCATTCAATTGCTCCAAGTTGCAATTTATGGTAATTACACCAGGCATTTATCTTGAATATCCCCCAGCATGATATGCTGTCATGTCCTAAGCAGAAAGACTTTTTAGACAAGCACTCCGATAGTGGCAGTATATTTTGGGTAAAACAGACCAAAACTAGATTAATAGCCTTCATGGATAAACCTAAAGTTGCACAAGCTCTAAGTGATTTGCTTAAGACAAAACCTGAAAACAAAGTATCTTTCTGACACAAAAAGTATTTGGCAATTGCTAAATTTCTCCCACTTGACACCTTGGAAGCAGATATTACTAGTTTAAACCTATAGGTGCTTCAAGCAAGACGCTTTAGAGCTTGAGGAAGTGCCAAACTGATTTTACATATAAACTAAGCTGTAATCTGGTCTTGAAGTTTGGCTTGAAAGTAGAATATACAGTACAGCAAGTCTTTGAATTAAAGGCTGTCCTGTAGAGGTTCTTCAAATGTCTTTCCTTTGATCATCTGGCTAAGGACTACACCAGTACTCAGAAGCACTCTAGTCATGCTGAGCCTGCAGCTTAGATACCAATACAGTTATGAAAACTTGATTTATTTTTGGGACACAGTGCATGGTAGCGATGCTAGCGACTGGAGACAGGAAACATGGCATTGGTATCTAAGCTGTGGCCTGAATCTAAAAGTTGGAGCAATTCACAGCTTAGATACCAATAGTTCAGAGCTATGGTGTTCCCGCCTATGGTGTTGTAGTACAATCTACGCGTCGGAGCGAGGGCTTGGAGGAGGCGCCAAGTTCAGAGCTCTGTACCAAAAGCTTCTCATGGGTAAGATAGGAGTTTCCATAACTGTATTGGTATCTAAGCTGTGGCTGAGCCTCATGAGTCTATTAGAACCAACCCTTGTAGTTCATTGCAAATTAGGCGTGCTCTCTGTCCACCTGGAAAATGGAATCATTCCCAGTTTTAGTCTTTTGTTTCCTGTAGTGAGAAAAGCCATTGCTAACACCAATACCCCTTCCACCAGATGAAGAGAGAAATTTCTATCTTTTCTTGAGATATTTTGGACATAATAAGATGGAATAACTACAGGACTTATGTGACAAGTATGACATAATACGTATTCAGGAACATTTGCTTACTGCAGAAATCTTTGGTCTTTATGAGTGTTTCCAAAACAAATCTGTGTTAATTCATGAGGTCATTTGTCAGAGTGGCTCAGGCAGAGACAGTAGTGGAACTGCTATTTTTTATGATAATAGCCTGCCTCTGAAGAAATTAGAATCATGATAATTCTAAATAGCTTCCCAACTCAAAGGTCCCAGCATGTTCATCATTATTAATGTTTATTTTCCCCACCAATTATGACTCTATCCAAAGCCAAAAATGTTTTGCAGAGGCATGCAGTTGCCTTTGTAGACTTTTGCTTTGTTTGGGTAATACCCACTACATAATCAGTGAATTTTCAATGCAACCTAACTAAGAATGGAAAAATTTTCTGATATTGTGCACTCATGTCAATATGAGCACACAAATGTCTGATGAGGTGCAGTGATTTGTGGAAAAGGTGATATTTTTACATATATACATAACTCAGGTAGCAGCTCCAATATAGATCATGTTGTCTCTAACTTTACTCTTGCTTCAAATATTGCAGTGGATTCTGAGCACATGTTCAGCAATCACTTTGGCTTGTCATTTGAAATTAGTGATTTGCCTAATACTAGGACAAATCCCCTGCAGTTTTACTATAAGAAAGAGAGGGAAAAGGTTGACAAGATTCTCTAACAATTTTTAATTTTTAATAACAAAAATTAAAGTACTGTTCCAGCTTTCACTTCATGGTGTAAGCAATAGCATTAATCTTGACATATATGCTGCTGAAATTGTTCATGCTATCAAGCATGGGGAGGCAGCCTCTGTCCTGGTAGCTAAAGAGAACAGAGGTACCTGTAAGTTTGGCTGGAGTCATGATCCCAGCTTAAGCACAACTATAAGACATTCAAAAATGTGATATTGTATTTGTTGATTGTGATAAGTCACAATCTGGTCTTCTGTTCCAGCCTTCCAGAAAGACAAAAAGGAATAAACCAAGTGTGTCAGTGACCTTCAATCTAGGGAAGCTGAGCATGACTCTGCTGAGACTCTTAAAAATCCAAACTTCATGTGAAAAAAATATAGAAACATTCAGAATAGTCATAGTAAAGTGAGCATGAGTATTCCTGAAGAGCAATGGTTTTGCCATTATTCTGCTGTATTTGGCTCTTGTGATTCAAATTTAGAAACTGGAAGTGATGCCTTATTAAAAAATAGGCTTGGCCCACTACTGCATAAACATAAAATGTTTCTTGTTTCTAAAAATTATGTCGTGCATGTAATCTGGCTCTTGAGGCATTGCAAAGCTCCCAGTTTAGATGGTATCACACCCCACGACCTTCAAATGCAAATGCACTACTTGTTGATTATCTAAATTTTAATTCAAATGCGTATTGATACAGGTCAAGTACCTAATACAGACTTTATTGATGTACTGTGACTCAGTTTGAATTTAACAAACATTTCCTATTGACAGAATGTTTCTTTCCCAATGTGTTATATACCAATGGATGCAGAAAAGAATGCTTAACAAAACAATAGCTTTTTTGTCCTATTCTGTTTTTCATTAGACAATTACTTTATTTCTGATAAGTGCCACATCACCTGGAATGAACTTTGTTTATGTTTAGTTTTTCAACCGTTTTCTTTGTAGTTGTAATAAGTGTTGCCAATATTATGCCAAAATCGACAGTAAAAAGTGCTAGCGTATCTAATGAACCTGGAAAGCATGTTCAAGAAAGCCTCTCTAAATCAGACTGCTGTATGAAATGCCTAACAGGCCTTGCCAAGAGTGCTAAATGTTTGCAGTGTGACTCTTGCAGCAAATGGACATGTGCTACTTGTTTATTATTGAATGATGAGGAATTTACTGCATTAAGCTCGGCCACAAGTAAGCTTGAATGCACATGGAACTGTTCTAAATGCCTTACAAGCCCACCAACTCATGCCTCCATTGTAGCAGACATAATGTCAGCCATTTCAGCCGCCATGTTGTCCTTCCAGACAACCATCACCCAGATGTTAACTGAACTGGCCAATAGTACCAAGGACACATTGAAAGCAGACTTTGAACGTTTAAAAACTAAAATGGCTGCTATTGAGCAAAACCTCTCCACAAAGTGTGATGAAAAGACTACTCAGTTGATTGCCCAAGAAGAAGTCGAATCTGCTAGCATCTCACTCCTGAGTGCATCCAATACTACACAAATAGTGCAAGTTCAAAAGAATCATGATAGTCAAAAATGAAATATTGTTGCAGTTGGAATACCAGTGTCTGGTGACCCTTCTATTTTTATTTGAGATCATTTAGTGCAGCAGTATCACATCAATCCTGGCGACCTAGTGAATGTTAGACGTTTGCCATCTTGTCTAAATTCAACCTCAAGCCAACTCCTCCACCAGTAATTTTCACTGTGTCTAATTTTAAGGTCAAGAAAAATCCTTCAGAAATTGTTTGAACTCAGAGAGGTCATCCAGTTTTGATCTGACCAGTCCAGGGAGGATCACCTTAAACACAGAGAGTTTGTTCAGCAACTGAAAGAGAGGACAGCATCAGGTGAAAAAAATCTTGTAATTGAGTTGTCTTCAAGTAGTTCCCATTTTTTTAGTGCTAATTCAACACTTTCTTCTGGTGCTTCATCAATTGAACCTCTTTCTGCTGGTGTAATTTCTGCTACTAAATCATCTCTGCACAGTGCAACCAAAAGTGCAACTCACCATGCAAATGATATTGGAAAATTAGGATTCTTAGTGTGAATGCAAACGGCCTCTGCAACAAGGTTCCAGAACTCCATCTCTGCCTAGCAAAAGAAACAGTCAATATTGCAGCCGTATCTGAGATATGCCTCAAGAATGTAAGACAGCCCCTTACAGCCCAAGCACTTGAAATCAATGGATACCAACTCATATCTAACATTGAGTCCAGTGCCTGCAGGAGAGGTGTTGGCATATATGTCAAAAGTACTCAGGTGAGCACTTTGATACATTCTTCCCACTGCTGTGTTTGGGTTGAGAATGTCTGGGTTAGACTGCAGTGTGATAACTCTACAATAGTGCTAGGAGTGGTTTATTGTAGTCCTATTACTCCCTCTTGCCCTGAATCTGAACAGCATCTTGCTAATATTATTTCAGATATTATCAAGGGCTCTTGCAACCAAGATGTGGTGATTATTGGTGACGTCAATCTTCCTGATTATGATTGGGTTGATGGTTCTGGTTTTTCAGCCAAAGAACAGGAATCTCCATTTCTTGCATGCCTGTCTGAACATTTGCTGTTCCAAACTGTTGACCAACCTACACGGTACAGAGATGGCCAAACATCTAACATACTGGACCTAGTTATTCTTAATAATACAGATTTGTGGACTAAAAATGAATTTCTTGCTCCTATTGGTAACAATGATCATGCTGCTATCCTTACAGAATTGTGCTTGGCTACTACTCAACCTCTTACTAAACAACACAAAGTTAGTGATTACAAGTGTATCTCTGAGAGACTTGCTGACTTTGATTGGGATGCCATAGTCACTTGGGACATCAAAGAATCTTGGCAGAAATTCAAAGCTGTTTTGCTAGTTTTTGAAAGAGCTCACACTAGAACATTTTTGAGACAACAGGCAAAGCCACTACCCTTTGTGAGTTGTCTAACTACCAAACTACTGAACAGGAAGAATCAAACCTGGGAACACTTTAAAAAAAAGAAAACAGCTGCAAACTATCAAAAGGCACAGAATGAGGCCTCTAACTCCATCAAACAACTGAAGAAGAGTCATGAAGAAAGGTTAGTTGAAAATATAAAAAATAACCCAAGCTGTTTTGGCAGTATGTTTCTGTTAAATGTTGAAATAGGCACTCTTTCCCTGATCTGATCCATCATGGTCAGACAGTTTCATACCTGGCTATTAAAGTCGAGATTCTAAATAACCAGTTTGCATCACCTTTCACACCAGATACTACTCGTCAGCTCCCGGCTCCTCCCTCCACTTGCTTTGTTGGATGTAAATAAGTCTGCAGGGCCAGATGGCCTCCATCCCTGTCTTTTCCACAAGTGCAGAACAGAAATAGCATACCCACTGTCAAAGCTCATCAGACTATCTCTTGATAGCTCAAAGCTTCCTGCACAGTGGAAAGTGGCACATATTACCCCCATTCACAAAAGGGGAAGGAAAGATTCTGCAGAAAACTACCAAACTATTAGTATTACCTCTGTTGTTGTTAAGCTTCTTGAATGTATTGTCAACAAAGCAGTTATTGAGCATCTTGATCAGAATTGTCCTCTCAACAGCTCTCAACATGATTTCTGAAGCAACAGATCAGTTGATACTAATCTGCTCAAGTCATATGACTATATTACAAAACTACTGGAGTTGGGAACCCCTTTTGACATGATCCTTCTTGATTTTGCAAAAGCATTTGGCAAAGTCTATCATAAGAGACTTGAGCTTAAGCTACAATCTATTGGTTTGGAGGAAAAAATTCTTAAATGGATTCTGGATTTCTTGAGGAATTGTGTTCAGCATGTAAGACTATTTGATGCAGATGGCAATCATATCTTCTCCTCCTTTCAGCTTGTTATCAGTGAGGTTCCACAGGGTAGTGTGCTTGACCCTTATATGCCAATGATTCCAAGGTATTTGGTCCAGCTAGTACTCTTGAGGGTACTTCCCAACTTCAGAAAGACCTTGTTCTCCTTAGCCTGTTGGCGAAATCTTGGCTACTCACTTTTAATGTGTCAAAGTGCCATGTTTTACACTTTGGACACAAGGAAATCAATACAACTTACTCTCTTTATGGTCAGTTCCTTTTTCCAGTGTTAGAAGAATGTGCCCTGGGAGTAATTATTGAAGAACATCTTAAATTTAGCACCCATGCAAAAAAGGCAGCAGCATCAGCTAGCTCATCACCAGGGCTCATAAAAATAACAATTTCCTCCTGTTCTCCCAAAATTCTGAGCCTTTTGTACAAAGGACTTGTTTGGCCAAGGCTGGAGACAGGTATGGTCCTTGCATCCCCTTTTTTCAAAAAAGATGTTAAATTCTTGAAGATGTCCAGAGAAGAGCCACTAAGATGGTGAGTGGACTGCATGAACTCCTTTACCCTACAAGGCTATGCAAGCTGAAACTCCCAATTCTGGTTTATAGAAGAAGATGGGGTGATGCCATTCTGGTTCACAAACTTATTAATTCAAAGGCACTTCCTGATCTCCTTCCTCTGGTGTCTCAGGACTCTTGTACAAGGGGACATAACTTGCAGTTGTCCAGGCATTTCTCCTCAAAGTGGCAACAAACCCATTTTCTGACCAACTGTGTTGCCAACCTCTGGAACAAATTACTGCCAGACACCACTGCTGCCCAAACCCCAAACAGCTTTAAGAACCATCTTGACAACAAATGCTCAACAAAAAAATGGAAGTATAACTGGAAAGCATTCAAATCAGGAATGTCAAACCACTAGTCAAGTGTACATATTCAACTGTGTCATATATTATCAACTCTGGAGTTTCTACAAGGAAAAATCCTTAGATTGCTCCAAGCTGCAAATTAAGGTAATTAAAAAAAGGGGGAAAATTCTAATTTTTGTAGTAGTTATCACCCTATTAATGTTTCTAGTGTTTTAAGCAAGTTCTAGAGAGTCTTATCCTGCCTAAAATGATACATAAACGCATGCTATATTATGGAGAGTTGGGCTTTTGTAAGCATCTGAATTGTGCATTTGCTTATTCCCAACTGAAGTGTATCAACAGTAATGCTGAGAATCTGGGAAATCCTGTATATTTGTGCAGTGTGGATATACTACCAGCATTTAATTCTGTAGTCTAATCAAAAGTATTTTTGACTTTACTCAATTTTGGAGTTGCACCCCACATTGTTCCATTGCTTTCACGTTATAGTGACCTTTGTGATTTTATTTTGATTTGCTATACAGATGATGTCCTACTTATCAGTTTGAGTCTTTCTACTTTACAGGCAAACCTATATTTGTTGACTTCTGGTTATAAGCTCCTAGGACTTGATGTTAACACTGTTAAGACTGAATTTTTTGCTTATAATGCCCAGGGTAAAACCACATCTTTGTTACCTGTTATTGTGGCAGTTAAATCTATTATAGTCTTCTTTACTGAAATACCTTGGCCTTGTTTATGGTCCAGATATGCATAGTACTCATATTCTTACCACTGAACATGCCATATCAGGTTTCTGCACCAGCTATGCCAAATCTGCTGCACTGAAGTATAGTTATAGTAAGCATGCACTTGCTAAACTATATAGTGCTCTAGCTGTGCCTCATGAGCTGTATATTTCACCACTTTGGGATTTGTTGTCTAAAACAGAGCAGTTCAAGGTTTGATCAAGGTTTTGTTGCTATCTGAAGCTTTTATTAAGATTCAGGCTGTATTACAGGGATAGTTTCATTTTGCAAAAACATTGTATTCATGGTCCTTTAGATGTAGTAGATTCAATAGAGTGCAATACATTCAAGAGAAGTTAAAACCATTTGCTTCATTTTCTGCCACTTAATACTATTTATCATTGTTATTTGGATTAATTTTATAAAATCTATTTTCCTTGTTAAGAAGTAGTGTAGACTAAGATGTTTGAACCTACCATCTTTACAATTCAAGAAGGGTAGATTGGACTTAGTTAGTGTATTTTGAATTATTAAAGGTGTTGATAATTTGTCCTTTAATGATTTCTATCAGTTTAGCCATTATTCATCCTCATCATAAAATTCATTAAAATTATATCAGAAAATGGTTTTTAAGAAAGGTTGGGCAGGGTTCTTTAGTAAACTGGTCCATTAGGTGATGGAACATGTTATATGATCATGTTGTTCCAAAAAATAATGTTACAGCTTTGATTAGAACCTTTTTTAAGAAGGACAGTATATAGAACCATAATATGGGTAATGGTTGCACTCGGTAAGTGAGGGTAAGCACTGGGGTAAGGACCCCGGAGCTTGCTCTAATTACCGTCCTATCACTGTGTCTTGTTTTGTTAGTAAGCTATTTGAATATGTACTGCTACTGGCCATTAACTCCAAGTGCAATTTTACACCCTTCCAGCTTGGTTTTAGAAAAGGTATAGGCTGCATTCAAGCTCACCATATTGTGCGTTGGCTAATGAAACAAGCTGTTGCTCAATAAAGTCCCCTGTATTGTTTGACTGATGACATATCTAGTGCTTTTGACAATGCAATTCATTCAAATGCTTTGTTTTCTCTAGCAGCCTCAAGTGTTGACCTTTCTATTGTTTCCATACTTAAGCATTGGTATGCTATTCTTCAGTTAGGGTGAAGTGGAATGGTACTGTAGGGGAGTATATTCCTGTTAAAAAAGGAGTTAGGCAGGGTGCCATGTTATCCCCAAGCATATTTAAAAATGTGTTTTAGCTTTGTGTCTCCAACATCTTCAACCATCAATTTTTTACAATGAAAGTTTAGGCATTAGTCATGTTGCATATAATGATGATGTTCTGCTTCTTAGCCAGACAAAACATAGTCTAATTACCAACTTTTACTGGCTTTCAGCTGCACTATCCACAGCAGGTCTTTCAGTTAATGCCTCCAAATGTGAGTTTTTGTGTTTTGGGAGTCCTCCATCAGCATCACCTCTTTGCTTGGGTTCTTCAACTATACCATGTTCAGCAGGTATTAAATGGTTGGGTCTCTCTTTTTCCATGTCACTTTTGTCTACTTGCTCTGCTATCACATCCAGCATGCTGAAAAGTATGCAGGTTGGATACACAAAAAGTTCACCAAATTGTGGTCAGTATAACCAAAAAGGACTATGCTGTCTTTATTCTAGTTTTTGCACCCCTGCTGTTTTTTATCTTTCTGGTTTTGCTTTCCTCCTTTGCAAGAAGGATACAAAGAAAATATGCTCAGGATATTTTAAGTATTGCAAGTATTTGCTGTGTCTGCCTTGGTGGTATTGGAATCATACAGTTGTTTCTAAATTTGACATTGTTGATGCACTTTTGCGACTGAAACATTTATCTAAAGATATATGTCTTAAAACTTGGCAAATGATTGGTGTTTTTGACCCTCTTTGGTCAGTTTTGAATTGAGGTAATTTACTTATGTTGTATGTTGTTATGCTGCTATGTTATTTATGTTGTTATGTTTTTTTCTTTTTTTGTGTGTTTACTACACAGTTTAATGTACTTTGTGGGTTATAAATAAATTATTATTATTAATATTTATGGCATTTTTATAACCTATTTTACTCAAGCCTATAAAGCAAGTTTGAAGAATTTGTCTCTTTGTGCATTCTGATGTATTTGCTTTTTTATGAGTGTATTAGTTAATTGTTGTACTAATCAATACCCAGGGGTTCAGTTCATGTATAGTGTTGCTTATTGTTTTGTTTACTGTAAATTTTTAACAAGACAAGCCTATGGCTTACTCTGTTTCATTTAAAATAAATAGCTACCTGGAGATAAGGAAACATTTTAAGAAAACAATTCTTATTTCATAATATGCAGAATAACCATAGTTAACACATCTTGCATGTAGCCTTGCTATAATTTACCCCCTCCCCTCTACTGTGCAAACATATAGCTCAAAATTAAACATTTTTATTATGTTTGGCCACCATTTCTTGTTTGAAAATGGTCCTTGTTTCATACATGTTAACAGGTTGAAACATCTGAGATGTATTCTGAAAATAGATAGCAAATATATAGGCCTAGTTCAAGCTACATACTTGCATATCAGGTGGGTCTGGGGGTAAAGCAGGGCTGCATCCAAAATGTGTTGACTATGATTATTCTACATATTGCAAAGTAGGCTAAGAATTGTTTTCTTATCATGTTCCCTTATCTCCAGGTAGCTATCTAGGCTAATACCAGAATATCTATCTTCCAAGAAGATCATCTTTGCAGGTAGCAAAAGCCCCTAAACTAGAATTGGTAAATTCTAATTAATTGACTTCTTGCTATTTCAGAAAGGGTTTAGGTTAGGAAAATGAAATTTTCAGGGATGAATCTACAGACTAAAGTATGTCCCAGGAAGGTATTTTGAAGCAACTATCTCCACTCCTCCTCCCTCTAGAGGGCCCTGACCTTTAAAAGTATGTGTGTTATAAAAGTGAAACCTTGCAAAATAGATCTTATGCTTAATTAAAGTACAACTAATTTATTTTCAGCTTCATAACTTTGCTCAATTCAGTTTTATAAGGTCTTAAAGATATGCAAATACATTTCCTAAATTTTGAAAAAAGCATTGATAAGGCTCAGAATTCTACTCAAATAACAGAAATTGCATTTCCAGAACTAAAGGCAGAGAAAAAGCAACTAGTAACTGAACATTAAGGTAAAATGTTGTTTTGTCAAAATTTCAATAGGTATAGACCTCTCATGTAGGCGAATTTCAGGGCCCTCTAGAGAGAGAAGGAGTGGGTACTTTAAAATACCTTCCTGGGACATACTTTAGCCTGTAGACCCATCCCTGAAAGTTTCATTTTCCTAGCCTAGGCCCTTTCCAAGATAGTAAGAAGACAATTAACAAGAATTTTACCCTTATCCTAAACCCTTTCTGAGATAGCAAGAAGTCAATTCACTAGAATTTCCCCTCGCCATCTATTCACTCTTAGACTAAAATCATAAAACAAAAATTACCATAGGCCTAGGTGTAAACATAGCCTATGGAGCAAAGAGCACATTTTTATACAGCCTACTTTTCGTATGGAATCATGCTTAATCAATAAGTTTGCTGACTAAGTAAGTTTGGAGTCAATCTCTTTCTTTGTTTTAGCAAAGTGCTAAAACAAATATAGAGCGTGTTCCAGCTGAGACAAAAAGTAACTAAAAGTTACGGAAAAGTTACTAAAAGTAACTTTTTCCGTTCCAGCTGAGGCTATTTAGCAGCTGGAACGACAGAAAAGTTACTTCAAAGTAACTTTTTCAGTAACTTTTGCTAAAGATAGTTAACGAGCATCTTTAGTTAAGTAACTGAACATCATTATCATCACTACAATAATATAAAACTTTTATGATGGCTAACACACAAAAGTTTGAAGACTATGAGCCTTTATGCAGGGAAGAGAATGGAACTGCAATTGTTCAAAGAACCAGTGATGGTAAACAATCTTATTTTGACCTTAAACTGATTTTTAATAAAAAATACATTGGTAAAGTTCAAGCATTAATGTGATCTGCTGGGCATATCTAGAGAAGCTTGGTTGAATTGTTTGTTGGGGATGAAGTCTTCAGGTCTTGCTTTAGGAAGCTTCTAATTAAATTCCTGTAATCCTTGGACAGTTGCTAGCCTATACAAAGTCAGTGGTAAATTGTTTTGTAGAGATGGCATAGCCTAGAGTGAGTAATAGGTCTAATTGTCTAGAAAAAAATGTATATAGTTCAAAGAAAGCTTAGTTCAATCCCACTTGACACAAAGAAATACTGTGTTACTCTGGAAGCTGATTTAAAACATTCAATGATAATTACTTAAGCTAGCCTTGGCTAGATTGAATCCTGTTATTCATTGAAGTGCTTCAAAAAACTTTGCAGTTTATTGGTAGCCTGTAACAACTATTTCATATTAATTTATAGATACATTTGAGCCCTCCTAGCAAAGTTTCTTGTAGGTTACTCCAGGCTTGAAAACCTAAGCTTAGGAGTTTAAGGCCTGGTGTTGCTGTTATTTTGGTTGGGATAAGGGTCAATGGTGTGACTCTGTAAGTTTAGCCACAGTACACCTAGCTATAATGATTAGCCTACCTGGAGAAATTTATAGGAAAAACTTCAGAAGAATCAAATGTTTTTTGCACTCAAATGAAGAATCAATGTTTTGTAACACTCCCAGCTACAGACATTGAATCAGGATATCACTTGCTGTGCAATTTTTTTCTTTTTTAAGTAGGCCTAACTTCTTGCTACATTAGAAAATAGGGTCAAAACTAGTAGGCTATGCAATTATGCAAAATAATGTGAAACTCAAACCCTCATGTATTGCTATCAAAATAGGAATTGAGAAGAATTCTATACATCAATGCATAACAAGAAATCTAAGCTATGCATCAATATGGTTGTTAGGTACTTGTGTGTTATTCAGAACACACTCAATAAGTAAAGTTAGGTTCTTTTGTGAAACAAACTATGATGCAATTACATTTAAATTAATATTTATATATAGAGGTGGTTAGGTTAGGTATTTGATATAATGCACCCCCCCTCCCTTCCCCTAATGTGCAAATAAGGTTTTGGAATTTAGGCTAAGAGATTGGTTAGATAAAGAGGAAATACTGAGTCCAGTACAAGTGGGATTCAGATTGACATTCAGCACTATTGACCATATTTTTACTTTGGAAATATTGAGATGGAAAAATGGTTGGCTATTTGTATCTTTTTAGACCTGAGAAGTGCTTTTGATTCAGTAAATAGGAGGTTGTTAATTGAAAGCCTGTTAGAAATAGGCTTGCTGTCTTGTTTTGTAGCAATAATAGCAGCTATGTATAGGAGGGTGAAGTTTGTTGTAAAGGTGATGGGGAAATTTTCTAGACTAGTTATGTCTCATTTTGGTGTGAAACAAGGATGTACTTTATCCCCAAAGCTTTTCTCCTTGTTTGTTAATGATTTAGACAGTTTTATGAAAAAATAATGGAGCCCCATTTGTATCTTTGGATTGGTTTAGGGTATCATGTATATTATTTGTAGATGATATAGTAGTAGTTGTGGTAATTTCAACTATTTATTCCACAGCCTCTCTGATTCAGGGGTCATTCTTAAAGAATTGGGACAAAACTTAAGATTTAGTATAAAAGGTGAGGTATTAACAAGGGGACAAACCCCCTCATATACATAATAAAAAATATAAGAGTATAAAAGTTGGTTATGTAAGTTAATTCTTAAGTTATGTATATTTTTTACTAATAAAAACGTTTGTTAAAAATTAAAAATTCTAGTTGCCTTTTTAAATAGCCGAAAAATTGGAGGGCAACTAGGCCTCCTTCCCCACCCCTAATTTCTCAAAATTGTCTGATCAAAACTAAGAAAAGCCATTTAGCCAAAAAAAAATTAATATGCAAATTTCATTTTAATAATTTATGTGCGGAGAGCCAAAATCAAAAATGCATTAATTCAAAAATGTTCAGAAATTAAATAAAAAAAACTAGTTTTTTAAACTGAAAGTAAGGAGCAATATTAAAACTTAAAACAAACAGAAATTACTCTGTATATGAAATGGGTTGTCCCCTCTGCAAT
>NW_027062630.1:0-148390 GCF_032884065.1 Artemia franciscana | reverse complement strand
ATGAAAAAATTAATATATATAAGAGGGGAGCTGCCCCCCTCTCAATGCCGTGATCGGTATTTTTATTTCTTTGTGGTAGTTATTTCTTCATTGAAGTTGCTTAATTCCTGTTTTCTTGTCCTGTAGGCTACATATAATTGGGACAATAATTGCGTTGCCCAGTTCCAGATATATCAATAAAGCTAAACTTCAAAATGACTTTTTTTCTTCATTGACGTTAATCTCCAGGGAAAATATTAAGGTTCTAAGAGATGAAACATAATTTTTGGTATTAATCATGGTAAAATACAAAACTTGTTTAATGGACTGTGCGTCTTACTAGTTTCAAGACGGGCTAGGAGTGAGAGTTAAAAATAGCTTCTTTTTTCATGTTGTTAGTAAATTAAAATTACAAGAGGTTTTTAGCTTATATAATTTTCCACCGATGTAGAGTTTTGCAGTGTTTTTCTAAGCAAAGCTAATCCAAAGCATATGTCATGAACAAGTACCATTTAACGAGAATCGTAATTCAGCCTACTATGCCAGACTGTATATTATACGAGAGACCCGAAAAAATATTGCAAAAAGTTTCAGATGCCACGAATCGACACAACCTATTTTTCAAACCTTTTGTCTTCAATATGTTTCTTTTTGCCTTGTCTACGAACAACTTTAAAGATGATCGAATACTGCCTATCTCTTGTTAATTCTATCAGACTTAGTACCTACTACGTCAGTTGGCGCATAAAGGGGATTAAATAAACAAAAATAAGTTTTTGTAACAGAAAGTAAGGAGCAACATTAAAACTTAAAACGAACAGAAATTACTCCGTATATGAAAGGGGCTTTTCCTCCTCAACGCCTCGCTCATTACGCTAAAGTTTGGCCCTTTCTCTTAATTCTACTTTTTAAAACAGTATGAAACTTTAGCGTAAAGAGTGGGGCGTTGAGGAAGAAAAGCCCCTTTCATATACGGAGTAATTTTTGTTCGTTTTAAGTTTTAATGTCGCTCCTTACTTTCCGTTACAAAAACTTATTTTTTTATTTAATTTCTGGACGTTTTTGAATTATTGCATGTTTTGATCTTGGCTCTCCGCACATAAATAATTAAAATAAAATTTGCATATTAATTAGTTTCAATTAATCGGAAGATTTTGAGAAAAAAGAAGCGAAGGAGGAGGCCTATTTGCCCTCCAAGTTTTTGATTACTTAAAAAAGCAACTAGAACTTTTAATTTTTACAAACGTTTTCATTGGTAAAAAATACACGTAACTTACGAATTAACTTACGTAACGAACTTCTATATTCGTATGTTTTTATTGAGTATATGAGGGGGTTCAACCCTCGTCGATACCTCGCTCTTTACACTAAAGCTTAGATTGTGTCCCAATTCCTTAAGAATGACCTCTGAATCACAAAGGCCGTAGAATAAATAGTTGAAATTACTAAAAATACTTTAGCGTAAAGAGTGAGGTATAACGAGGAGGTAAACCCCTCATATGCGTAATAATTTTTGTTTGTTTTAAGTTTTAATGCTGCTCCTTACTTTCAGTAGAAAAAACTTTTCATATTAATTTGTTCATTGTTTTTTCAAATAAAGCTAGAAAATCCTGCGCCCCCTTCATTGAAATTCTCTTCCCCCATGAGAAGTCTCTCCATAGAAATATCCTCCCACGTTATCCCCTTAACTCTCCCTTCTAAACCAAAAAATCCCCCTGAAAACGCCTGTAAACTTCCCAGTAACCATTACTATGTGTAAACAAAAGGCAAAGTTTTCAACTTGCAGCCCCTCCCACGGGGACTGCAGGGGAGTAAATCGTCCCTAAAAAGATAGTTATTAGGTTTTTTCAACTATGTGGAATAAAGTGGCTATCTCAGAATTTTGATCTGGTGACTTTGGAAAAAAATGAGCGTGGGAGGGGTCCTAGGGGCCCTCCAATTTCTTTGGTCACTTAAAAAGGGGACTAGAACTTTTAATTTCATTTAGAATGAGCCCTCTCGCACTAGGACCACTCAGTCGATACGATCACCCCAGGGGAAAAAAACAAAAAAACAAACAAACAAATAAACACGCATCCGAGATCTGTCTTCTGGGAAAAAATGCGAAATTCCACATTTTTGTAGATAAGAGCTTGAAACTTCTACAATTAGGTTCTCTGATACTCTGAATCTGTTGGTGTGATTTTAGTTAAGATTGTATGACTTTTAGAGGGTGTTTACCCCTATTTTCGAAAATGAGGCAAATTTTCTCAGGCTCGTAACTTTTGATGTAACTGATTATAACTGATTTTTGTTTATAACTGATCTTGTTGAAACTTGTATATTTAAAATCAACATTAAAATGTGATTCTTTTGATGTAACTATTGGTATCAAAATTTCATTTGTTTAAGTTTCAGTTACTATTGAGCCAGGTCGCTCCCTACTACAGTTCGTTACCACGAACTGTTTGATAACATCTCTGAAGAGCTTTTTTCCTTAGGTGATGCAAAGATACACCATCCAGTATAGTTTTTTTTGTAGGCATCGATCATGCGATTCCTATAAAAAATTGATATCCAGAACGCACCGGAAGTACTTATTTTGAAACCTTATATTTGATTTTCAAGCTACTGTGTCATTGCCCGTGTCTCGCTTCTAAACATTAGTACAAAAAGGGCATTGATGCTTAGGAGTCAGAGTTTGAGCTATAGAGAATATGCAGATTAATTCCAGACTTTAACTAGTTTAGTAAAAGCATTGTCGGCACACTCAATGCATATAATGATCCCACGCTCCAGGTTTCCTGCAGAATTTATGAGGCTTACAAGACGCTGAAATCCTGCACCCTCCTCAAGCTAATCAGAATCGGTCATGTATGGCCGGCCCGGCATAGAATTAACATTGTTGGGAAAGATTTGGTTTTTTTGTGGGTACTGATTGCCAATCTGTAGGCTACTGGTCCAGCTTTGTTTGCGATCAGCCTTATGTGCCTTAGAAAAAAAAGTCCTTCTTTTGAGCCCTAAACGCTGAACAGATTGATTCAAGATTACAAAAATTTAATCGAAAAGTTATAAAAAAAGGTTAATGGAAAAAAGTTTAATAAGGATTACAAAAGTTTAATTTCAGTTTAGTTTCGACATCAATCTTTTATGGCTTTGAGTAAAATATTCTCAAAATTGTTTCTTTAATCGACTAAAATTAAGCTGAAAGTCGCACCTGTAATTACCTCTTTAAGACCTACTTCAATAAAGGGCTGCATTCATTCTTTCCTGTATTCTTAATTTTATTACAAAATTCGCTTTCGTTATGTTTTGAAAAATAAAATGGAAGCTGATCAATATGTATATCGTTTTCAATAAAGAACAGATGATATCCTAGCTTTAATGTGGGGCTGAACGGGGGGAGTCCAAATACAGATCTATAAAGTCTCTTCAACCGCATCTCCAACATATAATAACTGGATCCCTTTGTTTGTTAAATAAAATAAAAGCAATTTTTTTACTAAAAGTAAGGAGCGACATTAAAACTTAAAACAAACAGAAATTACTCCGTATACGAAAGGGGTCGTCCCCTCCGCAACCCCTCGCTCTTTACGCTAAAGTTTGACTCTGTCACAACTCTACTTATTAAAACAATGAAAAAACTTTATCGTAAAGAACGAGGCATTGCGGAGGGGACGACCCCTTTCATATACGAAGTAATTTATATTTGTTTTATGCTTTTATGTCACTCCTTAGTTGCAGTTAAAAAAAATTGTTTTTTTACTTAATTTCTGAACGTTATTGAATTAATGCATGTTTCGATTTTGGCTCACAGCGCTTGAATAATTAAAACGAAATTTGCATATTATTTTTTGCTAAATGGCTTTCTCATAGTTTTGATCGGATGATTTTGATAAGAAATGGGTGATGGAGGAGGCCTAATTGCCCTCCAACTTTTGGCTACTTAAAAATGCAACTAGGTTTTTTTATATTTTGTACGAACGTTTTTTGTTAGTAACATACGTACCTTAGGAATTAACTTATGTAACGAACTTCTATATTTGTGTATTTTTCTTACGTATATGAGGGGGTTCGCCCCTTCGTCAATACCTCGCTCTTTACACTAAAGCTTGAATTTTATCCCAAATCTTTAAGAATGACTCCTGAATCACAAAAGGCCTTAGAATAAATAGCTGAAATTACTAAAACTACTTTAGCGTAAAGAGCAAAGTATTGTGGAGGAGACAAACCCCCTTATATACGTAATATTTTATGTTCTTTTTAAGTTTTAATGCTACTCATTGCTTCCAGGTGAAATTTTTTTTTATTTATTGATTTTCTCATAGTTTTTTTTTAAATAATGCTAGAAAATTCTAGCATTATTCATGGAATTCAATTCTTCATGGAAATTCTCTTCCTTCATGATAAATTCCTCTATTGAAAAATCCTACCGCGTAACCCCCTTCACCGACCCTATCCCACCCCAACGTGAAAAAGTCCCCCTGAAAACGTCTGTAGACTTTATCATAACCATTACTTTATATTTGTTTTATGTTTTTATGTCACTCCTTAGTTGCAGTAAAAAAAAAAATTGTTTTTTTACTTAATTTCTGAACGTTATTGAATTAATGCATGTTTCGATTTTGGCTCACAGCGCTTGAATAATTAAAACGAAATTTGCATATTATTTTTCTGCTAAATGGCTTTCTCATAGTTTTGATCGGATGATTTTGATGAAAAATGGGTGAGGGAGTAGGCCTAATTGCCCTCCAACTTTTGGCTACTTAAAAATGCAACTAGTTTTTTTTATATTTTGTACGAACGTTTTTTGTTAGTAACATACGTACCTTAGGAATTAACTTATGTAACGAACTTCTAAATTTGTTTATTTTTCTTACGTATATGAGGGGGTTCGCCCCTTCGTCAATACCTCGCTCTTCACACTAAAGCTTGAATTTTATCCCAAATCTTTAAGAATGACTCCTGAATCACAAAAGGCCTTAGAATAAATAGCTGAAATTACTAAAACTACTTTAGCGTAAAGAGCAAAGTATTGTGGAGGAGACAAACCCCCTTATATACGTAATATTTTATGTTCTTTTTAAGTTTTAATGCTACTCATTACTTCCAGGTAAAAATTTTTTTATTTATTCATTTTCTCATAGTTTTTTGTTAAATAATGCTAGAAAATTCTAGTATTATTCATCGAGTTCGATTCTTCATGGAAATTCTCTTCCTTCATGATAAATTCCTCTATTGAAAAATCCTACCACGTAACCCCCTTCACTGACCCAATCCCACCCCAACGTGAAAAAGTCCCCCTGAAAACGTCCGTAGACTTTATCATAACCATTACTAAATATAAACAATGGTCAAAGTTTGTAACTTGCAGCTACTCCACTGGGGACTGTTGGGGATTATGTTGTCCCCAAAGACATAGTTATTAGATTTTCGACTAATCCAAATAGAATGGAAATTTTGATGCCGTTACTTTGGGAAAAAATGTGCGTAGGAGGGGGCCTAGGTGCCCTCCAATTTCTTGGTCACTAAAAAAGGTCATTAGAACTTCTAATTTTCAACAAAATGAACCCTCTCGCAACATTCTAGGACCACTGGGTGGATACGATCATCCCCGGAAAACACAACAACAAATAAACACACGTCCCTGATCTGTCTTTTGGCAAAAAATACAAAATTCCACATTTTTGTAGATAGGGGCTTGAAAATTTACCAGCCGAGTTCCTTGATACACTGAATCTGATAATGTGATTTTCATTAAAATTCTATGACTTTTAAAGGGTGTTTTCCCCTATTTCTAAATAAAGGCAAATTTTCTCAGGCTCATAACTTTTGATCGGTAAGACTAAACTTGATGAAACTTATATATTTAAAATTAAAAATAAAATTTGATTCTTTTGATGCAACTATTGATATCAAAATTCCGTTTTTTAGAGTTTTGGTCACTCTTGAGCCGGGTCGCTCCTTGCAACAGTTCGTTGCCACGAACTGTTTGATACAGCAACTGTAGTGGGGCTTAAATGTATTTTTACATATATTTTTGGCAAGATTTCTCTGCTAAAGTGATATTTTGTTATTTGCTTTCTACACAATATGTTCTAGAAAAAAGGACAAACAAACAAACAAGACAAACAAAGTTTAGATATTTACTGAAAAAGGGTATGCATCAATTATTTACTTTGGCTTATACTTTCAGTAAATTGATTTGGCACAAGTTTATTATTTATTTCTTTCACATATTATTCAAGAAAAAAATATAAGTCACTTTAAAAAAGGACGAGGATAAATATTTTTAACAAGAGAATGTGGATGACGATATCATATGAGGATAACAAGAAGATATATTCAAAGTAATTGTGGAAGCACAAAGGAAGATTATTGTTTCAATCCCTCCTTAGATTATTAATTTCAATAATTAATTTCATCAAAATTGTTGCTATTAATTTTCTTCAACAAAATGATAAAAACAAAAATCAACAATGCCATAGTTGAGTGAAAAACATCAAGCTTTTGAAGATTGTTATATATATATATATATATATATATATATATATATATATATATATATATATATATATATATATATATATATATGTATGTATATATATATATATATATGTGTATATATATATATATATATATATATATATATATATATATATATATATATATATATATATATATATATATCCATACAATAAATAGTTCCAAACAATGAGAAAACGAGTTCACTGAGAGACTTCGTAAATTCATAATCATCATGAACTGATTTTCTCCCATACTCATGCTATAGAACAATAATAATAAAAAGACAAAAACCCACCTCATTAAGTCAAAAGCTCTTATTTAATTCCTGAAAACGACCATCAGTTCGGTTGTTACAATTAAAAGGGTGGCATATGCCATTTTTGTAACTTCACAGAAGAGCAAAAAAAAAAAACCAGATAACTTCGAAGACCACACTGCCTTTCTACGACGAAAGTAAAACAGTTCAAAATAGGTATGATACCTTTTTATTGACAGTGAATAGATATAAAATTATTTAACTGGATATTTCGAACACATATACAGTGTTCATCATCAGCAGTAAAACAACAGCAGTTTTACTGCTGATGATGAACACTGTATGCGAGTTTCGTTAAGGTTACGGCCATTGGGTAGACCCAGATACACGAATGAGATGAAACGAGAATTTACCTGCTAACTAGCAGGAGGTGTTCAGCCTGAGAAGAACTACCGTTTAAAAAAAGAACTGCAGATTTAGAAGTATTGAAAGCGAGGCAGATTTTTTGGTATTCATCACGTAGGATCGAGAAGCTCGATTGCAGACCCCTCGATAATAGACCAACTTAGATTTAATAGATCGTCCGTGTATCTAAGTAGCGACACATTTATATTCTTAGTGATACACAAAACATTTACACATGCCTGGGCATTTAAAACGATGTTAGGATAAAAAATTGGGGATAATAATGAACCCTGGCGGACACATTTCTTTACTGGAACAACCACTGATGTGATGAGGGTTACCTATCTTTATACGCGCTTTTAAACGGCAATATATATCGTAAAGTACGCTAGTGACACAAAGGCTTATATCTTGCTGGTAAGTGGCTAAAAGGGCCTGAGCGTGAATTGACGAATCAAACACTCTACTCAAATCAAAAGCACCAATCACTATAAGGTCACAAGAGTCGTGAGAAACTGCTAAAATAGCTGCAAGACTGAAGATAGCATGAGCATAGCCCTTCGGGACGAATACTGAATTTCTTTTGTGACTAAGAGGTCTAGAACTTTACAGAGAACTGGAGCAATAGTGATTGTTGTTCTAGTGCCTAGTACTGTCTAGTACTATTTGTTTTTACGCTAGCTTCCTTTTTTCTTTCCCTTGTTGTACTCCAAAATCAATTACAAGAAACTACCTGAATATATTGGTTTTCGTTCATTTTATTGGAACGGGCCTATATTAGCCTCCTTTTGTTTCAAATTTCCATGAGACCATCGCTTCGTCAATAAACATTAAAACTCTACCTCTATCCACTCTATCTCTTTGTTCGTCTTTATTCGTCTTTGTTCTTGTGCTCCAGGATTTCACACAGTATAATTGTTTGAATTCAAATATTATTAATACTACTACTAAAAACTCACTGCAGCGCCAAGCCGCCTGAAGCCAACACAGCTAACCACGCTCTTCCTCAATCCCAGTCTATTTAACGCCTAACTCCTTACACCCTCCTAGAAAGCTCCCATTTCCTTTAAATATTTGTTAATGACATCATCCGACCTCAGGCGAGGACAACCTGCTTTCCGATTAGCCTTAGACAGTTGTCCGAAAAGGATATTCATTGGCAATCTGTAATCCTTCATCCGCAAAACGTGCCCTAGCTATCTCAACCTTTCTTTCATTATAGCCATAGTGATTCAGGAACGATAACTTGTAATATCAGCTAATATTAATAATAAAAGCTTATAAAATAAAGTTTTTCAGAATTTTGAAAGTTGGCCTGAAATTCCTTGAAAATGTTACGCGATTGAAATAAAAGCTGCATTGTTTGGCTGACCAGCGCTGATAGCATCACACTTGATAATCATAGTCCCTTATCTTGAGCAACAAGGAACATTGTATGGGAAAGTCATAATTTTCGCATGGAAAGCAGTAGTTTGTCTCCATTTTTTTTTTTAGTTTTTCAGAAAAATTTTAATATTTAATTGTTAAAACGACAATTGAACTATTTCGATACCACATCTAAATCAAAACATTCAAATTTTTATGTCAGATATTTTTATTTTGGGTGGTAGAACAGTCCCTTTGTAGAAGGAAATTATGAAAATATTGATTAACCTTCAGAATATTTTAGCCAAAATAGTACTACCTAAATTAAGAGTGTAGTAGGCTCTACGTTTTAATTTTTTTTTTTTCACCGTTCCATTTTTAATATGAGATATATTATTTGAAAGAGGGGAACGTTCGGTTTTTAATGTGTTCAATAAGGAAATGTGCATTAACGTGAAACCTCAGGTTAGTTTGAATTCAATCAAAAGACACTCTGTGCATCCACGCATTCAAACGGCCTTATCATCTATACATACGGAACAGCAATGGCTGTTCAAGTTCAAACAGTAGGCAAAACATGTGGTTCATTCTCACTTTCTAGGGTTATAATGAGAGAAAGATTGAGATGGCTAGGGCACATTCAGCCGGTAGATGGTAAAATATTAACAAAGATTGTCCTTTTGGCCAACAGTTTAGAGCTCCAAAGGAAAAGCAGGTCGTTTCTAGTTTTGGTGGGAGGATTTCATAAGGAAAGATTTTTTGGAAACGAAAACGTCCTGAGAGGGTGTAAAGAGGGAGGCATTGAATAGATTGGGATGGAGGAGGACGCTGAGGAGCTGTTTTAGCCTCAGGTGGCTTGGTCCTTCAGTGAGTTGTTAGCAGTAGCAATAGTATTTTGTTAAAATATGACTTTTTTTGGGATCCATAAATGCATTTGAAATTAGAAAAAAAACTTTAATAGATTAGTATATATATTTAGTGACGTGGTTTAAATTAAGCTGAACACCAACGCAAGAACTTAAGCCAAAAATTTTTTGGGAGGGAGATAAATATATAAGACTTTATACGTTATAATTTGAATAAAATGTGCTAAAAAATAGGAAAAAGTGGGGATACTGAACCCTTAAACTCATTTTTCCCATTTCAAAAATTTTACCATCTACATTTTATCGACAAGACAATTAAAACTGACCATTCAGTCGAATAAAAAAGTCACTTATGCAATTTATTTATTTATTTAGGAAATATGAACTGGGTAATGAAAGCCCATTTAGTAAGTTAGCCCAGTTAGGTAAGGTTTTCAAAGCCCCTAAGCTAATTACTCAAATGAAAATCGATTAATTCGTTAAATTTCTCTATCTAATATAGAAAAAAGGTGCTTAGAGGTTACTAGGATTCTTCATTTCATTCGCTCCATAATTTATTGGGATAATACCGCTTAGCTAGTAACAATATAGTGGACTGACTATGGTTGTATTTGTCTGGTATACCGTGCAAGGATTAGACCTTCGCTGAAGCTCTTCTATAACTAAAATTGAACGCTTACTCATAATCTACAAAACTGAGGACCTAAGGCGTTTGATAACTAGAGCACTCGCAACAGTAAAGTTGTCTCCTTTTCGCTCTGAGCTATACTCGTGAAAAAAAAAAAAACAGTTTCGTTATACATAGCGTAGAATCTTAAGAAGGCAAAAATCTTCAGAAAGGAGTTGTTTTGTTTTTTTAAACAGGAATATATGGTTCATGCCAGATACTCACGAATTGTTTTTACGAGATTTCAAGGAAACTGATTATCTTGGATCCGTCTTCTAGTGTTTAACGGTCTAGCTCTTACGGTCTGAAATTAAAAATTGTGAGAAACATAGAAAATTCATCGTTCCATTTTTCCTTAGACATTAGATAGCAGACATTAGGCATCAGATAGTAGTCGTTGATGACCGCTCAGAAATAATGAATAAGTGTGGTAAATGAAATCAAAAACTGGTTTTAGTATATTCATTGACTTTCCAGCTCATCACTGGAAAAGATAAAGAGAACTTCTATTACTTGGTTATAAGCTGCAGAATTCAAATTCGGTATGTGAAAAAGCAGTGAAAACGTGTCTAATTGAAGAAGGGACCAAATTTTGGCTAGAAACCAAGAAATCAAAAACGAATCAATGAACAAAACTTCAAATGGTTACTTGAAGCTTCCTCATCCTGGTTTGGAGGATGCACATGAATTAGATTTGGATTCATAGATTTATTTTGTTTATTTTCCGAGACCTTTTAAGCTCGACTGTTCAAGATTAAAACGAATAGAGCTCCCAACAAGAATTTAGCAACCGAATGTTACTAACAAAATAGAATAAAAATAGAAGAGGAAAAATAACAAAGAACAAAAAAATAACAAGTTACAAAGATTAAAAACAGCTAATCTATAATAAGCAGAAGGGTGAAACCGTGTAACGAAAAAAATGACATGAATAATTCATACACAATAAAACAAAATAATATCATGATACCAAAAAAAACAAAATTATTATCAATTATAATTCCATCAATCTCAGTCTGTTTCCAAGGTATACTTACCAAGCAACCCCACGCGGTGTGGAATAAACACTGGTTTAAAGCTGTTTTTGGCAAAATCTCTCGACTTTTGCAATCTTTTATTGTTTTTTTTTTACAACTTGTTCAATAGAAGAGAAAATAGTGAACCCACTGTCTAAAGACAAACTTTGTTCAAATATTTAATGATATTTACTGGTATGCTCTAAGTGTTTGCTAAGGCTTATGATGTTAACCAGTTGATTTAAAATAAGTGTGTTTTGCCCACACATTATTCTACAAAAAAGCACCCAACAAAAGGATGAGAAATGTATTTAAATTTATCTATTTATTCTAATACATAGCCCAATATAAAATTAATTAATGAATATTTAATTTAACTTGATTTTGCAATTTAAATTAATAAAGATGTAAATCCATAATAAAGCAATCATTTAAATTTGGAGGTAGGTTATAGATAAAATTTTAATTTGGACTTTTAATGTTAAGAAGTTTAAAAGAAAAGCCATATTAAATACAGATCAACAAAAAAGTGTCTATAATAATTCGAACTAAAAACAACCGGAAATTACTATTGGAGAATGAATGAAACCCATAAAAGACAAAAATTAGACCTATGTTTCCTGAGGAACGTGAAGTGTTCCGGCAACCTTTCTCCAGCTTCGTCGAATAAAGTGTTGCGGGAGCAAGACTTTGGCTTTGTTTCTTTGCTATTGGTTAAACGCTGAAGTTGTCAGCTTATCGAAGCTTTTAAAAAGTTATATTCAAAGAAGAAGGCGATCAGTAATCACTTGATCAAAGGGGATCCCTCAGGGTTAAAAAACATCAATAACAAAAGAAAATCGAAAGAAGGGACTAAATTGACTTTGCAGCCAGTTGAACTTTATCATTTTCAATCGTAGACATCGCGACGGATGAAAACTTGGAACAATATCTTACATAATCTAGTTGGTATGATAAAGCTATTTGTAACTTTTCAGGATTAAAATACCATAGGTGACACCAATTATTATGAAACTACATAATTGTTATACGTTATCGTTTGTACCCGTTGCGTAAACACTTAATTCCTGGTTACAATGAGTATGGGTAGGCTACACCAACTAGCAAAAGATACAAATCTCTGTTCCCTGACGATGTTTGTAGCCTAACAGACGATTAGTACTTACAATTCCCTTGCATGTCTTACCACTGGAACCAAATTGGTCCTACGATCAAATACAACGGAAACAAATAATAGGTACACGAACTAGCCAAAGTTGCAAACCCCTTATTTTCGAAGATGATTATGGTCTAACAGCCGACTGTTGCTTACTAGTCCTTTTCTTGTCTCACAATCGGTATCGGCCTATTTTTGGTTTCATTGTGTACCCTACTATTGAAGTTGTCAACCCCTTGAAACTTTCAAACTAGTATATGTCATGAAGGAAGTTTTGTACCAAAAAATGAACGACGTATACTTTGATCAGCTTATCAAGAGCTATCGATTACCGTCGAGAAAAAATTCTAACTGTCTTAGGTCAAAAGTTGATTTTTTGCCGTAGGCGAACTTTTTAACGTCACAACTTAGAAAGGAGCAAAGGATAAGCTCCAATTTCTTTAGAAATGGCAGAACTTATAAAGTTTAAGAGCATCTGATAACATTTCTCAACCTCAATCCCAAGTCCTAGAAACAAATGATAAACCCAGCCGAAATCACGGCAACAGTTTCGGACCCGTGGGAAAATACCGCTGTTTTGCTTCTGTAAATTTTTCTATTTATCACTCAAAAAAGATATATTGGCTGTTGGGCCAGGTAATTGCCGCATATACTTAACACTTATAGATTTTAGTCCATCTTCAACTGAAAGTGGTGCCTGCCTGCTTGCTTGCTAGAACGGAGCTTTCCACTCGAAAACAGAAACATGGTTTGATGAAATGAAAGTTTGGCTGCACAACTTCGGATACTACTCTCTGACATATGCTATATAACTCCACTCCCCTTTGCAAACCATAGGGTCTTGCTCGTGGACAAGCAAAAACCATCCTTTTTGGCCCCAGACATGAGTTTTGCGGAGCTTTCCAAAATGTAATGTCATGTTCATCAATCCGGCCTGAGGTCCACACTTTCCGTAAAACTGCATAGGTTAGACCATTAACAATTTCTAGGAATAAGCTGCGATCGGCGGCATAGAAAAAGAAAAGAAAAAAAGCAGGATAAAACCAAAGTTTTGCTCTCACAACACAATTACATGAACAACCATAGCAAACAAACATAAAACAGGTACATCAATTTTAAATAAATCTTAAAACAAGTAAAAGATAAATTAAATACTCAAAACAAGCATAGCCGAAAAAAATCTTTAGCTATAAAAAAAATGAACCCCAAAATGAACAAAAATAAATGAAACAATCACAACAAAACAAACAAGTACTATTATACCTGTTTAGATATTAGATTTTTGGAAACTTTGGCAGGTAGGTGTTATTTAGATATAAATATTATTGGAGGATTCGTCCGGGTGGGTCTTAGGCGTCGTGAGAATGCGTTTGAATAGTCCATTCTATGTTTTGCAAGTTTGTGTTTTGATGTTGCATTTTTTGTTGTTGTTATCGCCTTTTTGCTTTGTTTCAACATGTTTCACTTTTTTGCTATATGCGCCCCTTTCTTAAATCTAGAAGTCTATAGCCCACTGTATTGTTGTGCTCTACTAAAAACGAAAAAAATCCAAAATATTTTCTTTTACACTTATTACAACACTGAAAGTAAAGGTAGAAAATACAGTGAAATAAATATTTGAACTGAGCTGCCAGTAATTAGTATTATTATGTATCATATAGTCAGTTTACTTCTATTAGTTCTTTCCAAGACTATTCAATATACAAAGTTTTCAGTAAAAGGTGTATGATGCAGTAGGAATTCAAATTTTACGGATTGGGAGGGGATATCAGCCAAACGTTCAATTGTATCAAATTTTGCTCGTTTAAATCTTGATTTGCATATTCAATTTAAATTTTCTTATTTTTAAGTTTTATTAATTCATTCATTACTTATTGTATGCTGGTCTACTATAATTGTTTATTTAATTTCTGTTCATTTTTGGTTTCATTTATTATTTAATGGTAATTTCTGGTCGTAAGAGTTTGAATTGTTATTGGTATGTTTTCTACTGATCTTCGGTTTAATATAATTTTTAAATTTCTTAAGAAACTTCTTTTTGGGAAAGCTATTTTAATCTGTTTTGATCACTGAAGTTTTAAATTTCTCAGTATTACTCATTTAAAAATCAAACCTTTTATTTTAACAACCATATTTCATCGAGAAAGCTTCAAAACATACGACTACCCCTTTCGTATATACTTTTAACTCTAAAAGAGGCAGCTAGGCCCTTCAATTTCCAGTCGAATGAGCCTCCTACAAAGGAAATACAGCCATCCCTTCCATGAAACCTTATATATCCCAGGATTCAACTTACAAGACTAGCCCCTTGGCTCTGGAAGGTCTGTGTCTTTTTTGCTGCTTCCAATATCTGATTTTTGGACTATTTCAAACAGAATGACTATGTCAAATAATGATCGGAAAGATTTGGATAAAAGACTGGTGTGGAGAGGTTGGGAGTCTTAGTGGCCCTCTGATCACTTATGAGTCCTAAAAAGGGAACTAGAAATCAGGATTTGCAATTAAATGAGCCTTCGAAGTTTGTATGACCACTTTTCCATATAAAATCCCACTGGAAAGAATATATGACAAATCAAAGCATAACAACACTTTTGTTTTGCGGGGTTTTTTTCATTCTTATTTAACATTATGTAGGATTAGTTTTTGTTTCCTAAGTTTTCTAAGGAACGAGAAATAGTATCTTAACGACTTTTCAGCAATTTCATTAGTCATATTTTTTTTTGCGACAAATATTTGAAATAACTATTAAAAAGGCTGCTTCAGCTGCATGACAAATACATAATAACTAGACGTCAACCAGATGAAATGACCGTAGTGTGGAATAAACAGTTGTTTAAAGATACTTTTGGCAAAATCTCTCGACTTGTGCAATCTTTTATTGTTTTTTTTTACAACTTGTTCAATAGAAGAGAAAAAAGTGAAACAACTGTCTAAAAGCAAACTTTCTTCAAATATTTAATGATATTTACGGGTATGCTCTAAGTGTTTACTGAGGTCTATACTGTTAACCAGTTGATTTTAGAACAACTTGTTTTGCCCAGACATTATTTTAGAAAAAAAATCACTTAACAAAAGGACGAGAAATGTATTTAAATGTATCTATATATTCAAATAGACAGCCTAATATTTATTTAACTGATTAATATTTAATTTAACTTGAATTTTTAGATTAAAAACAAATTTTTGCAATTTAAATTAATAAAGATCTAAATCCATAATAAAGTAATCATGTTAATATGAAGGTAGCTTATAAACAGAACTTTCATTTAGACCTTTAATGTCGGTATATTAAAAAAATTTCGAAAAGAAGTTTTTCAAAGAAAAGTAATAGCGATATTAAAATTCAGATCAGCAAAACAAGTGTCTATAAAAATTCAAACAAAAAACAACCAAAAATTACTATTGGAGAATACATAAACCCAAAATAAACAAAACTTAAATAAACAATCGTAACAAACAAACATACAACAGGTACCATATAGATGAACAAAAAATTTTTAAAGCAAGTAAAACTTAAATTGAATATTCAAAACAAGCATAGCCGAACAAAAAACCCTTAGCTATAATAATACTAAATAAAACCTAAAATGAACTGAAATAAATGAAACAATCAAAGTAAAACAAATATTTAACAAGTACTATTATACCTGTCAAGAGATTAGATTTTTAGAAACTTTAAAAGGTAGGCGCTATTTAGACATAAATAACACTGGACCGGGTTGGTATTAGGCATTGTGAAAATTTGCTTCGATAGTAAGTAAGTATTTATTCGTGAGTATAAAAAAAAATTCAATCTTAATGTCATAAATGAAGAAAAATGATTACACAACCAATGAACACCAACTACGAAATTTCTAATCTCCCAGTTCTTTAAAAAAAACAATAACAAGGTTTCTAATATCCTTATTACTCACTACCAAATTCAACCTAAAAGGAAAGCTAAGACCTAGTTCAGATAGGCACAAAGACAAAAACATTCTCTGGTATAATATAAAGGACGCTCAAATAAAAGATGGCTGCAAGTTTCAAGAATTTTGCAGCAATGGCACAAGTTAGAAGGAACTTTACCAATTCTATGGAGGAAACCATTAAGACGACAATGGCCGGTAATAAATTGTGTCAACTGGTATCTTGGCTCAAAAGAAGAAGCAGCAATTAAATCATTTGGACTTGAAAAGAAACGGCTTGGTCAATAGCTAATTGAGTTTTTAAAATCCCTATACCCTATTTCATACAAATTAGCTTTGAGTAACTGACGGTTTAAAATAAATTTATTATCAAAAATACTTGGTCCAAACAATTCTGAAAGAATTTCATCTGTAAAGATATTATGAAGAGATGATCTTTGAGCTAAAGGGAAAGAAGGTGGAGTAAACATTGGCCAATTTTGAGGGCGGCCTTTGTGAGCATTCCTTAATGCAGTCAGTTCATAAGCTATAATATGAATAGGTAACACACCAGAAGTGGCTGCTATTACTTCTGACTGTGCACTTCGAAACGATTTGGAGATTGTCAACATCGAAATTCTTTGAGCTGATTTTATTTTTCTCAGAATATGTTTTTTCTTAAGAGCAGCGGTCCAAACTTGAACAGCATATAAAATTGTACTTTCTACAACCGACTTATACAGTTTCCTTAATGCAGAAGGTTTTAGGCCCCATGTTTTTTTTGCCGCACATAAAAGACGAGTTGAATATTGTTTAGCTGAATTAATTCTACTAACAACATGGTCTGTCCACAATAATTTTGTATCCAAAATAACGCCCAAATATTTAACTTTTTCTTTCACTTCAATAATATCACCACCAAATTTCAGAGTAATTTTTGGAACTTTATGCTTATTTGTAAATAAAACAGCTTCAGTTTTGTTTTTATCAAATTCAAGTTTATTTTTAGCAGACCCCTCCTTAAACTTTGTAAACACTTTCTGAGCTATTTCTTCCAGTTGACCAATACTTTCTGAACTTATTATCATACAAATATCATCTGCGTAGGCTTGTATAATACAATTTTGTCAATTTTTTCATTCAAAAGATCATTTATATTAATTAACCATAAAAATGGAGATAAAATTCCACCCTGAGGACTTGATTTTTCCAGAGCCCTTGAAACTTCATTTTGGTATGTAACTAGACGGTCATTAAAATAACCATGAACTAATTTTATCAAACTTCCCGGACATTCTTTTTCTATCAATTTTTTAATTATTCCTGGATGCCAAGCGTTATCAAAAGCCCCTTTTATGTCGAAAAAAATACATAAAGTAAATTTCTTTTCTAAATTATTATTTTCAACAACAGTGACAACATTATTTACTGCATCAGCTGTACTTTTCCCCTTACTAAATCCAAACTGCAAAGTAGAAATCCAATTCTTTTCAGAACTTAAATTATACAGTTTATGCATTATTACTTTTTCAAATACTTTACCTGAATTCGAAAGTAAACTAATAGGGCGATAAGAACGGGGACTCCCATCATTTTCTTTCCTTTTTTCAAAATAATTATCACATTAGCTTTTTTCCACTCCTTAGGAAAATAACACAAATTTAAACATGCATTTATGATTTTTAGAAAAGACGGTGTTATCACATTGATATTACTTTTCAAAACAAGATTTAAGAATCCATCTGGACCTGGAGCTTTCATTGGTTTCAAAGAATCAATAGCATCTTTTAAAACATCGCATTAATTTCATCTACTCCAGAAGTAACATTTTGAACAAAATTATGAACTTGTTGTCTCACCTAAGAATGGAACATATTATCATTAACACTATCGTCTTTCTGGAACCACTTAGCCAAAAGTTCATCACCTGCTTCATTCAGTGATGAAGTTCTGCTTCCATCATCTTTTAACACATGCACAGGCTGAATACATCCGCCATCTGTCTGACATATCTTGTGAATAGTCTGCAATGGATCAAAGCTAGCTCTTTCTTACAAAAAATTTTCCAATCTTCTCCCTTAGCTCTTACAATTTCATATTTATAATCTTTAAGGGAATTTTTCATGTTTACTTCACTTTTTAAATCATCTAAAATTTTATAAATTCTCAAATTCCTTCTATAAATGTGCCTTAATCTTGTCAATTCCGGATTCCACCACCTAGCATACTTATTTACCTTTTACTGCCAAAAACTGGGGTCGAATCGGCAGTGGCATCAGAAATCAGCTTTCTAAAACTTTCAACAGCCACATCTATCTCTTGTACAGACGACACAGGAAGCGAATACACATCATCTATTCTACTAAGTAAAACTGAACTAAATATTCCCCAATCTGTTTTACCATAATCATACTTTTGAGGGAAAGTTTCTACGCCTTGCATAGCATCTAACACTATTACAAAAGGAATATAAAAATGACAAGACAATGACGGGGAATCCGAAAGAACCGTCCAACCTTAGCAAACTGGACTAGATTAGGACCTACAGCTGTGACATCAGGGCTAGAAGAGCCGTCGTAATACGTGGGCACATCTGGGTCATTTACAACAACTAAATTCTTATTAGCAAAATAATCTTCTAATTCTTTTCCTCTTCGATCACTATTGCAACTTGTCATCCAAATCGGGCTTTTAGCATTAAAGTCACCACCAACAACATGATTACTATGATTGCTTAACCCATCAGTCACAGCTAATACATCAGATACTGACTGAATTGATGGGGCACAATATAGTGACGAAACAACAACTTTATGACTTGGCAAAAAAATAGACACAGTTACACATTCATTAGACGAACCATCATAGTTAATATATGCACAATAACAGTTTTTAATTAAAACAGCTGCACTAAAAAGCCTCCTATCGTAATCAATTTTTGAGAAAAAGCCGTATTCTCTTGGAATAAACGAAAGCTTTCCGAACTTATTAACCTAGGGTTCCTGCAGCAGAACAACATTTGGCTTTCTTTCTGCAAGGGTTTGTTGTAACTGCACCATTGCATGAAAAGAATGCTGCAAGTTAATCAGGATGAAAGGCAATGATTCATTTACATCATTTACACTGCCTGATTGCAATATTATTGACCGTCGTCATACAGAATTCCGTCTTTCAGTTTTGCTATAATCTTTTGTGCAGTTGGGCAGTTTTTAATTTCGTACGACGCATGTGGACTTCCAATGGTCCTGCTATAGTGACAAGCACGGCACGATGGGCGATCAGAAAATGTTTTTGGGCAGTCATCAAATGAATTGTTACCCATGCAAAAAGAGCAGCACTGCTGCCTCTGCACACAGTTGCTCGGTGGCCATAAAGGCAGCAATTTGAACTCTTTATTAGGAACACATAGTCTTTACAGCGCTTCAACAAGAAGCCAAGTTTCACGTTACCATTTAACAGGAGGGACTTGTGGGGTTTTGGGCTAACTTCAAGTTCGACATTAGCACGGCTTCTATCTTTCCACAACATTGTGACAACTTTCATTAGCTCACCATGATCAACCATGTCTTTTACATTATCGTTGCTTCGCAAGAACTCAGTGCGGAAGGAATCGGTGTCTTCACAGTCCGTGACGTCGTATACAATTATTCTCGGCATCTTTTTCTTTACTTGCACAGCTTTATATTTTGTAACCTCTACTTTCTTTTTAAATGCAGAAATTGCCTCTTCTGCATCGGACTCGGATCCCAGTTCAAATATAATTTTTCCATTCTTCGCAGGTACTGTCTTTTTCACAGCAACATTTTTACTGTCTTTGTCGATAGCCTGGTAAAAACTTTTGGTCAGCTTTTGTAAATCATTTCGGCACAGACGTTTATCACTGTTTTTGTCATATTCTACAGGTTCAAGAATAACCGAATAAACGTTTTGGCCACGTACGGCAGATGCAAACGAACGGGATTAGGTCACAGTCGGCTGTGCAGCCCCAAGCATAGAAATGGGTGTTTTATTTAGGTCTCCAATACGTTCTTGCAGTTTCACAATTGTTTGCAGGTGGCGAACCTCCTTACGAGGTAGTTCTGAGTTCTCTTCTATAACATTCTGATGCAGAACGAGGATCCGGTCGCATATATCCTTAACATCGTCCTTCCCGCCAGGGACTTTTTTTACATTTCCAAAAAATTCTCTCAGCAAACCTAATAACATAGAGACACTTTTTTGTTTTTCAACGGGACAAAGAATTTTGTCATCATTTTAATTAGCCGCATCATTGCCCGAAGCCATTGTCACAGTTACTTGGTTCAACATTCAACGTCTAACGACGTTCACGTTTCAACGCCTAAATGAACGCCATCTATGATATCTGAAATTAGTAAGAATCTAATAATGTCAACGCCAAAAAAAAAAAAATGAGCTAACTATTTCAATAGATAGCTTCAAGCAAATGCCAACTTTATGGGCAGATCTTAGTAAGCTAGGTTTAACCTAGCCCACTTAAGCATCCACTGATACACTGTATCAGTCAATCCAAAAGAATCATTGTAATCCAAATTGAACAATTTTCTCACTGTTTACATTCAGAAAAACTTAATAAACTCTCTTGCTTCGATAGTCTATTATATGTTTTGCGAGTTTACGTTTTCCTGTTGTATTTTTGTTGTTGTTGTCAGTTTTTATCTTTGTTTCACCATGGCTCAATAGGACTTCTGTGTGAATAAATCTATATGTCTATATATAACTGAATATATGAATGTTAAAATCAGAAGAAAATATGCTACTCAGGCTCAAACAAACCAAAATCATTACAAATTAGAGTTTGGCTACTGCCCCCTTTTCTTAACGTTAAAACAATTTTTCCTATTGTCATTGACGATATTACTAACGGTCTTACTTATTTGATCTTTACTGAACAAATTGTATTACAAATATTTTATATTGTACTTATTACAACATTGAAAATACGATGATAACTGTAGTGAAATAAAATCTCAGACCGACGAGTTTTCAGTAATTAATATGATTGTGTATGACTATTCACTTTAATGTTATTAGTTCTATCCAATACTGTTTAGGGTAGATACAATTTTCAGTAAGGAGCCAGTGACGGAATGGGCTTTATGCTTTTGCCGTTAGGGAAGGGGGTTGGTAACCAAACTTTACTTTTTAGTAATTTTGTTCGTGTTCAGCTAGGTTTTTATGTTAAGTTCAGTTTTACACGTTTTAAGGGTTATTTAATCATTTGTATTACTGCTCGCTTTTTGTTTGTTAGCTATGATTGTTCATTTAATTTCTGTTCATTTTGGGTTTTATTTATTCTTTAATAGTATAAGCTTTCTTATTCGTTTGTAGCTTGATTTGCATATTCAATTAAATCTACCCCATTTCAAGCTTTATTTATTCATTTATGTGGTTATATCTTGTATGTTTGTTTGTTATGATTGTTTAGTGAATTGTTGCTGGTTTTGGGTCCTTGATAGTAAATTTTAGTCGTTTTGAGTCTGAATTGTTATAGATTTCTATTTCATCTGATCTTAGAGTAAATATGGCCTTTATTTTTCTCCGAAAAACTTATTTTTCGGAAAGTTTTATGTTTTTCAATATTCCCTGTTACGAAATTAATTTTTATTTCAGCATAAGAGCCTCATAAAGTATCAAAATAGCATTAGAGCATCAAAGCAAAGAAAGTCTCAATGTAAACAAAGTATCAAAGCAATAATAAGCGGCTTTTATAGCATACAGTCCTTATTCTGTAAATCAAAGTTGCAACCTAAACAAGTTAATCCAAGTACCACAGTAAACAAATTATAAAAGTAACAAAAAACAGCTTGCATAACTCAGAGCCCTCTCCTCAGGGTTTGTAAGAAAGTTAAGCTCCAATAGGCTAAATTTTTTGTCTTCGCACTATGATAAAAAAAAAATGGCAACTTCAAATATTTGACCTGATACCTTAGAGAAAATGGAAAGGGGGGAAAAGCTACCAAATATAAATAGCAAAAATATAAATTTTCACTTTTCTATTGAATTAGCCTACATCAAAATTAATAGAGCCATCCCTTCCATAAAAACGTCATATCATAACCATGGGCAACTTGTAGGGGTTTTTGTAAGGGCTATGGGAAATTTTTCTAACCTCATGTTACAGTTATTTGAATTTTGGAAAAACTTGCAAAACATGGCTGTTCAAAATATTCATCAGAAGCATTAGGAGAAAATCGCACACGAGGGCGGGATGCCGGTTACCCTCTTATCACTTTCAACACTTGAAAAGGGCACACATTTTTTTTTTATTTGGAATCAAATGAGCCTCCTCTAAAGTTTAGACGACCATACTTTCAATAAGACTCCATGTGTTAATGATAGGTAAGCAGAATAATTAATAACCCTTTCACCAAGTACTGGAGGAAAGGAGGGGGTTCAAAATCAGAATCATAGGTATCTGACATTTGAACATTTTGAGAAAATGACTACATAAATATTTTGATTCGATATATCCGGGGAAAATATGCCCGAAGAGGGGGATGTTAGTTGCCCTCTGATCATATCTGGAGGTTAGTAAGGAGCTAGAAATTTCAGTTTTCAATCAAATATTCTTCCTCTATTGTTTGTAGGACCATCACTTCCATAAAAACCTGTTGCATAAATTGCAACCCTTGTCCAGAGCTTTATGGATTTTGTCAACCCTAAAGGAATTATATATAAATTAAGAGTATTTTGAAAAAAAAAGCTTATCCGAAAAGCTAGATCAGATATTCATTAGTAGTATCCCTTATACAAATACGAGCAGAGCCTGTTCCAGTGTACTTCTGGAGTATTGTAGCCACAGTCATATATCATGAAAGCCATGTTTCAGTGTGCTATTGCAGTGGTCCTGACCATCTGAAAAACATCATGTGATCATTTTGTCTTCGAGTGTTAAAAAAAAATCAAAACTGGTCCAGTTTAATATCAATAGTCGGACTGAGGTTTGAGTGTAATAATGCCCAATAACAGAAAATTCTTATTACCTGGTGGATATACGGGGTATCGTAATGAACATAGCAGTTCTCTGTAACCCTCCGGGAGAAGGTTAAAATTTTTAAGCGGGGTCAATATTTTTTGAACTTAGTGATGTTTTCAACTTTTTTCATGTCTTAAAATGACATTCGGAAGACTTATTATAAAAGCAATTTATTTGTGATGTTTTTGAAATTTTAACTGAATATGATATACATTTGTTAGTTGTGATGTTTTCCGCTAAAAAAATATTTTTGTAACGGTATTTCTTATGGAACAGCTTTTATATAGTTTAGTTTTTTCAAAAACATATTTTTCATCCCTTTGGTTACCAAATTGTTTATATTTGTACATCATTTATCATATTTTTTTTAAAAAACAGCTCTAGCCATTGTTGAATTTTTAATTCAATCCACGGATTACTTTTGAACCTGGCTCTTAAGGGGCTTATAAAAAGCGATATCAAAAATAAAAAGAGCATTTATCGAGTTGTATATGTCTGTATATTATTTATCATCTTTAGTTTAAGAAACATCCCTCCCTGATAACAATTTTGAATCTTTGGATTTGGTCTATAGATTTTTCTTGAACTTAAGCGTTCAAGGGTGGTAAAGAGCAAAAATCGAAACTAAAGAGAGCATAAACACTACCTTTGGGTGATTTATGGAATTAGCCCTTTGGTGAATCTTATTCATTTTTTATTATGAACATTTTTCTCAACTTAATATTTTATCGAACTTGTAATTTTTTTATTGAACTTGGATATTTTTAAACTTTTTTCATGTCTTAAAATGGCATGAAAGATACTCATATCAAATGGAACTCGCTTACAGTGGTTTTGATATACGAAGTGAAACTGATTTATGTATGGTGGTCGTTATTTTTGTATAGAAAAATAATGTTTTTAGTGACTTTTTTTACTCAGTTTTCTTGAAAAATTCTTCTCTCTTTTTTTGGAACTTTTAAATCTTTCAACTTCGACTCATGTTCTTAGAATGACTTTACACATACCTATAACCAAAGAAATTTGCTTGTGATTTGTTCGAAATATAAAATGAAAATGTTAAATAGATGTTAGTCGTTATTTCTTCTGAAAAATAATGTTTGTAATGCCTGTTTCACTTTTTTTGGAACTTGAAAATTCTTCCAGCTATTTTCCTTTTTGAACATGGGAATTTGTTCCAACTTTCTTTCATGTTTTTCAATGATATTATAGTCACTTGTAACAATGAATCCGGTTGATACTTTTTCTTAGTATATGAAATGATAGTAAAATAGTGTATATTTATATGAAAATCTTAATAAATATTTCAAGAGTAAATTGATTTTCAGGAGCATCTTCTGAAATTATCGTCTAGCGAAATTGTTAAACAATGCAGAAATTATAATCTTTATATTATAATCTACATAATCTTTGGTGAATATGTTTTTTATATTTTCCTATGTCGCTGCTACTTAGGTACTCAGTGCACACACACAGACACAAAATTACACTGACCCTCAGGAACAAACACACAAAAACATAACACAGGCAATGAGAAACAGAAATGGACACACAGGAACACAGAAACACAAGCGGACACTGAGATACAAAAGACACACAAGCACACAGAAAAACAGGTGTACAGACTCACAGGCTTATAGACGACCAAGGAGTCGCAGAAAAATGGAATAAGGCACACAAACAGACAAACAAACATAGAAACAGACAAATAAAAAGACAGACTGACAAAAGAAGAAAAATGAGGTTAGGTTCTTAGCAAAGTGTAAACCAAGAGAATATGTTATCACACATCCAAATCCCCGTTTTGGATGTGTAATAGTGAACTTTAAGCAATAAACATGCTGCCTTTACTCTTATACATGTTGCCACAAGAAATCACCGTACTAGTCTCAAATTAAGCCATGATGGATTACACTATGGAAATGGAAATACCCCTTTACTCCGATTGTTACATCTGTAAAGGTTTTTGTAATTATTTTGCCAATTCTTATGAGTGTAAAGCAGCCAATTCAGAACTTGTGGACATTGGAATAGATAAGGAGAAACCGGAAGAGATAAGAAAAAAAAATCTTGAATGAAATGAAATCCATATGAAAGAAAAAGAAAGTAAAGAAAATCAGTGTTAGATGGGTCAAGAAAGAAACTTCCAGAAAAAATGACGGTGTTATCGTCCCACTGAAGCTCAAAAGTACAACAATGGTCATGAAAGCATATTCTCCTTATAGAAACTCTTGAAATTGTTTGAAGAATGACAGAGAAGATCCATATAAATTATATTCATGTTCTAAAATGTAGATATATATATATATATATATATATATATATATATATATATATATATATATATATATATATATATATATATATATATGTATAAAATTCATATTCGTCCTGATACAACTACCATTTATAAATTTATGTCATATCTTAAAACTGATAGCACATTTAAGGTATTTTTTTTGCTTTATGTTTGCAACAATTTTTTTCCTATTAACCCTGTATTATATTTTCATTAGAGCAGCTTTAAGGAGTGAAAAAGTAAATTTTAAACACAGTTTTTGAATGTTTACACGTGTTAGAACTGAAATTTTAAAAATATTTTGTCAAAATGCTTTGCAACTATTAATCATTAAAAGTAGTGAGAGAGACAAATGAAATAAAAGGGATTTTAATCGGTTTTATCAGTGAAAGTATCAAGAACCGTGAAACTGAAAGGGGAATATAAATTGGCTTTTTGTGTAAAAGTAGCAAGAACAGTGAAAAAAGAGATTTGAATCAATTTTGTCAACGCCATTTGACAAAATGTTGAAACAGTTTGATTAGTAAAAGCACCAAGAAGAATGAAACCGAAAGAAAAATTAAATCAATTTAATCTTTAAAAGTACCAGGAAACGTGAAAACAAAAGGGGATTTTAATCGATTTATCTGCAAAAGAATCAAGAACAGAGACAGTGAAAAGAAATTTGTATCGATTGAACCACTAAAAGTACCAGCATCAGAAACAAAGAAATGAGTATTTGAATGAATTTGATCAGTAAACGTACCAAGAACAATGAAAATGAAATGGAATTGGAATAAGTTTGACTGATCGGTAAAGATCCCAAGAACAATGAACAAGAAATGGTATTTCAACAGGTTCGATCATTAATGTACCAAGGATAGTGAAAATTTAAGGGGGGTTTGAATCAATTTGATCAGTAAAAGTACCAGCAACAGCAGTTTGATCGATGGAAGTACCAAGAACAATGAAAGTGAAATGGCATTTGAATCAATTTCACTGATTGGTAAAGATAACAAGAATGAGAAAATGAAATGGTATTCCAGTAGGTTCAAACAGAAAAGTACCAAGAATGGTGAAAATGAAAGAGAATTTGAATCGAAGTAATCGATAAGAGAACCAAGAACCAAGAAAATGAAAAAAATTTTAATCAGTTTAACATGCAGTTGTACCAAGAACAGTGAAAAAAAATTGGGATCTGGATAGGTTTGGCCAGTAAAATTAGCAAGAACAGAAGCAATGAACTGATATTTCAATTGATTGGAAAAGTAAAAGTGTCGCAAACGTGGACAATGAAACGATTATTTGAATCAATTTGACCAGTTTAAAACCGAAAAATAATGAAAATTATCACTATCAGTTGACCACACTATCAATGATCACTGTGTTATATTCATTTTCTCTGGTCAAACGTATTCAAATTCCGTTTCATTGATTGGAGTCAGTTAAAACCAACTCCAATTTCCTTTCATTGTCATTCTCCTTGGTACTTTTACTGCCCCATCGCTACCAAACATTTTGATGAAATAATTCTTAAAATTACAGATCTTACATACTTGATCGTTAAAAAGTCTATTTCAGTTTTATTTTATTTGCTACGTAACCCAGCTCTATTGGAAATCTAGAATAAAAGCATTAGGGAGAAAAGATTTACTATAAATATAAGGCAAGAAAATCTTTTTAAATGTCGTCTCTAATGAGACTTCGCATAAATTGATAATTGGCCGTCTTCCAGAACGATGATGACTTCTTGTGTGCGCTATGTCTTTTATATAAACCTTCTCTAAAGATTGTGAAGAATTCTTTAAGAGGGACTAAGCTTTTCTTGATCTTTTTAATGCTCTTCGTAATCTCTTTCAAGTATATTATATCTTTTTTTCTTTTATCATTGTTGCGCTTTTGCGTTTCCATGGGTAGCTAAAGGCACCCTTTCTTCTAATAGTTTCACACTTGACAAATCGAAAACTAAGTTTCTCTCCATTCTAGTTGATTTCATTATATTCAGTATTTTTCTCCTCATTTCCTCCAGATAAACTTTTTACTTTTTAATTTTTCACATTTTAATTTCCTATTTTTTCAAATTGCCTGCACTAGGACTCATGAGAATTTTTGACAACAGGCCTTGAGCATTTCACACTCACAGGAAAAGGATATTTCCATATCAATATTTTCATAGTTTGAAACTTTTCAGTTTGAAACTAGCAGTGTGATTGCTTCTGGTAAAAGGTCTAAAATTCAAATTTAAGGATGTTTATTGCTTAGATTTCATTGTAACAAATCAACAACGAGGGTCGTATGATTAGCATGCTTTTTAATTCATCGAATCAACCTATTATGATCAGGTTTCTAACTTGATATTCACTGTGCAAAGAGCCTAGCCTCATTTCGTCTGTTTGTCTCGTCTGTGTGCCTTTGTTCCTGTTTTTATGTCGGTGTGTCTGTTTTGTGTCTGTAAGCATATGAGTCTGAATACCTATGTGTCTGTATGCTTGTGTCTGTTTGTCGTTTTGGATTTCAGTGTGCCTCTGTGTACAAGTATTCTGTGTTTGCGTCAGTTTACACGTGCGTGTTTGTACCTGTTTGTTAGTTTGCGTGGACAAAGTACCATGGGGGCAGCCGCACAGTAAAAAATTTCAAAAAAAATTATTCACCAAAGACTAAGTAACAATAACCGTCAAATGTGTATGCATTGTGCAAACGACATCACTGGACGATAATTTCATAAGGCACCTGAGGATCAATGTACCTTTAAAATGCTTGATCAGATTTTGACAAGACTAAACACGATTTTATAAACATTCTATATACTACTACTTCTACAACTACTGCTAACAACAAACCACAACACCAAGCCGCCCGTGGCCAACATAGCTACGCAGGCTTCTCCCCATCAAAATCTATTCAAAATGTCCCAAATCCCTCTTTACATCCTTCTTTTAAGTTCCCATTTCCTTTAAATCCGTATATGAAATTCTCCCACCCCAGGCGAGGACGATCTTATTTCTGTTTAAACCTAGACGGCTTACCAAGAACAGCAATCTCCGGAAATCTGTCATCCTTCATCTGCTGAACGTGCCCTAGCCATCAAAATCTTTCTTTCATTTTAGCCCTAAAATACTGTTTAAAATATGATCAGTCAGACGGGTACCCAGAACAATCCTTAGGCAATTTTTTTGGAAAACATCTATAAAATGTCCTTCCACTTTTTGAGTGTCCATGCTTTAGCGCCATATATAACCACTGACATCAATGTAGCTTCCAATATTCTAATTTTGGTTTGCAGACTTATATTCTTTTTCTTCTACAATTTTCAACTGTTATAAAACAACCTGAGCCTTGGCTATTCTGCTTTTGACATCTTCACTGCTCCCATCGCCTCTACTAACAATAGTATCAGGGTAATTGAAGCTGTCCACCTGATCAATCTCTTCGTTACCCAACGTCACCTTTTCATCTTCAAACATTCCTTGCTTTCGTGACTTAGTCTTCTTAACATCAATATTTAAACCTATTCTAGTACCCTGAACTTATAAAACATCCAAAAATCCATTCATTTTTCTCACACTTTCATTTAGGAGGCTTAACTAATCAGCATAGCCTAAGTTCAGGAAAGCTTTTCCTCCCCATTTGACAGCACTCCTGTATACTCTAGTATCTTATACTGATCCTGCCTGCCATCGTTTTACTATAGCATAATCAATAAGGTTTACTGTCTTACCATCACTTGAATGCCATGCTAATGGAATTTTTTTTTTGACGAAGTACCCTGTTGGTTATAACTAGATTGTTTAACTACTAAATTGAAAAAAAATGTAGCCATTACTGTTTTCTTTTCCTACACAAATGTACCTAGGCTAGGATACCATTTATCCCTATTTCAATCAATCTGGGTGTTAAAATCTCCAAGTAAAAAATTATCCAAGTCAATGGCATCTCCTTTGGTCAGTCCCACAGGAGCATATACTACTATAACTGTTACCTTAAACTTTTAAGTTATAAAATGAGCAATTTGTGCCATATTTTTAATACTTTCCCAGCCTAAACAATACTCATCAGCTTTCTTATTCATCTTGACCCCTACTCCCTGTCTGTTTACCCATTCTTTCTGCCTGAGTAAATAAATTCTATATCACTTAATTCAATGCTTTCCACCCTTGGGATATGTTTTCTGAGATTCTTAATAAGTCCAGTACTAATCATTAGAATTCGTCAGTCAGCTTGTCTATACGATAGTCATTTTTTAACATTCTGACATTCCAAGTTCCAATTCTCATGTTGTTCAAATCATTGAAATTATTTTGGATTCAGGAAAAGCAATGATCCCCGATACAAGTTAGGGATTGGGACAAACCCATCTTCTCAAGTTTACATTATGGCTTTTAAGCAGACTTAAAAATACAATAGCGCACACAAGAAGTCATAATCGGTCTGGAAGAATGCCATTTATCATTTTATGCCAAGTATCATTACAGATGACACTTGCAAGAATGTTTTTGCTTTATATTTGTAATTAAATAAAAAAAAACTAGTTTTTTTAACTGAAAGTAAGGGGCGGCAATAAAACTTAAAACGAACAGAAATTACTCCGTATATGAAATGGGTTGTCCCCTCCTCAACGCCTCGCTCTTTACACTAAAGTTTTTAATTGTTTTGAAAAGTAGAACTGTGGCAGTCAAACTTTAGCGTAAAGAGGTAGGGATTGGGAAGGGGACAACACATTTCATATACGGAGTAATTTCTGTTCCTATTAAGTTTTAATGTCGCTCCTTACTTTCAGTTAAAAAAACTAGTTTTTTTTTTATTTAATTTCTGAACGTTTTTGAATCAATGCATGTTTGATTTTGGCTCTCCGCACATAAATTATTAAAATGAAATTTGGATATTAATTCTTTTTTTGGCTAAATGTTTTGATCAGACGATTTTGAGAAATAAAGTGTGGGAAAGGAGGCTTAGTTGCCCTCCGATTTTTTCGGTAACTTAAAAAGGCAACTAGAACTTTTAGTTTTTAACGAACATTTTTATTAGTAGAAAATATACGTAACTTAAGAATTAACTTACGTAACAAACTTTATATTCTTATATTTTTATTATGTATATGAGGGGGTTTGTCACCTTGTTAATACCTTGCTCTTTACGCTAAATCTTAAGTTTTGTCCCAATTCTTTAAGAATGACCCCTGAATCAGAAAGGCCGTAGAATAAATAGTTGAAATTACTAACAATACTTTAGCATAAAGAGCGAGGTATTTATATTCTCCAAAATACCTTGCTCTTTGTGCTAAAGTATTTTTAAAACCCCTCATATGCGTAATAATTTCTGTTCATTTCAAGTTTGAAGGCTACTCCTTACTTTCAATTTAAAAACTTGTTCATGTTTATTTTTTCATTTTTTTTATAGTAATGCTAGAAAATCCCGCGCCCTTTTCATTGAATTTCTCTTCCCCCATGACATTTTCCTCCAAGGAAAGATCCTGCAATATAGCCCCCTCCCCTCAACCCCACCTCCAAACCAACAAATCCCCCTGAAAACGTCTGTACACTTCCTAATAACCATTACTGTATGTAAACACTGGTCAAAGTTTGTAAGTTGCAGCCCCTCCCCCAGTAACTGTGGGGGAATAAGTTATCCCCAAAGACATAGTTGTTATGGTTTTCGATTATGTGGAACAAAATTGCTATCTCAAAATTTTGATCCGTTGACTTTGGGAAAAAAAATGAGCGTGGGAACATTTTTTTGGTCATTTAAAAAGGGCACTAGAACTTTTAATTTTTAACGAACGTTTTTATTAGTAGAAAATATACGTAACTTAAGAATTAACTCACGTAACAAACTTTATATTCTTATATTTTTATTATGTATATGAGGGGATTGTCCCCTCGTTAATACCTCGCTGTTTACGCTAAATCTTAAGTTTTGTCCTAATTCTTTAAGAATTACCCCTGAATCAGAAAGGCCGTAGAATAAATAGTTAAAATTACTAAAAATACTTTAGCATAAAGAGCGAGGTATTTATATCCTCCAAAATACCTCGCTCTTTGTGCTAAAGTATTTTTAGCACCCCTCATATGCGTAAATATTTTTGTTCGTTTTAAGTTTGAATGCTAGTCCTTACTTTCAATTTAAAAAACTTTTTCATGTTTATTTTTTCATTAGTTTTTTATAGTAATGCTAGAAAATCCCTCGCCTTTTCATTGAATTTCTCTTCCCCCATGACATATTCCTCCAAGGAAAGATCCTCCCATATAGCCCCCTTCCCTCAACCCCACCCCCAAACCAAGAAAAATCCCCTAAAAACGTCTGTACACTTCCCAATAACCATTACTGTATGTAAACACTGGTCAAAGTTTGTAACTTGCAGCCCCTCCCCCAGGAACTGTGGGGGAACAAGTCATCCCAAAAGACATAGTTTTTATGATTTTCGACTATGTGGAACAAAATTGCTATCTCAAAATTTTGATCCATTGAATTTGGGAAAAAAATGAGCGTGGGAGGGGGCCTATGTGCCCCCCAATTTTTTGGTCACTTTAAAAGGGCACTAGAACCTTTCATTTCCGTTAGAATGAGTACTCTTGCAATATTCTAGGACCACTTGGTCGATACGATGATCCCTGGGAAAAAAACAACAAAAAACCAAAAAAACAAATAAACACGCACCCGTGATCTGCCTTCTGGCAAAAAAACACTAAATTCCACTTTTTTGTAGATAGGAGCTTGAAATTTCGGCTAAAGGGTTTTCTGATATGCTGAATACGATATTGCGATTTTCGCTAAGATTCTATGACTTTTAAGGGGTGTTTCTTCCTATTTTCCAAAATAAGGCAAATTTTCTCAGGCTCGTAACTTTTGATTACAAAGACTAAATTTGATGAAACTTATATATTTAAAATTTTTACGAAAATCTAATTCTTTTGATGTATCTTTTAGTATCAAAATTCCGTTTTTTAGAGTTTCGTTTACTATTGAGCCGGGTCGCTCCTTATTACAGTTCGTTACCACGAACTGTTTGATAAATCTTTTCTCCCTAATACTTTTCTTCTAGATTTCCATTAGAGCTGGTTACGTAGCAAATAAAATAAAATTGAGACAGACTTCTTATGATCAGAGATAGTGGAATTTAGAATTTGTTCATCAAAATGTTTTGCAGCTATTTGTCGGCAAAAGTACCATAAATGAAACCCAAATGAAGGAAAACTAGACCTACAGTGCCTGATCGAGAGCAACACTTTGGTTTTGTTCCTTTGCTATCGGATAAACGCTGAAGTTGTCAGCCTATCGAAGCTTTTAAAACTTTGTATTCAATGAAGAACGCGACCAGTAATCACATGATCAATGGCTATTCCTTAGCGTTAAAAAACAACAATAACAAAAGAATATCGAAAGAAGGTACAAAATTGACTTTATAGCCAGTTGAACTTTATCCTTTTCGATCCTAGACATCGTAACAGATGAAAGCTTAGAACAATATGTTATATAATCCATTTGGTATTATAAAGTTATCCGCAACTTTTCAGGGTCAAAATACCATAGATGACACTCTATTATTTATTACGAAACTGCCTCGTTGTTTTACGTTATCGTTTATACCCGTTGCGTAAGCACTTAATTCTAGGTTACAGTGAGTATTGGTAGGCTACACCAACTGCAAAAGTTACAAATCCCTCTTCACTAAAGATGATTGTAGCCTAACAGACGATTATTACTTACAAGTCTCCTACATGTATTACCACTGGAGCCAACTCGGTCTTACTATCAAATACAATGGAAACAAATAATAGGTACACCAAATAGCAAAATTTGCAAACCCCTCATTGCCGAGGATGATTATGAACTAACAGCCGACCTTCCCTTACAAGTCCCCTACATGTCTCACAATTGGTATCGGCCTATTTTTGGTTTCAGTGTGTACCCTATTAATGAAGTTATCAACCCCTTGAAACTTTCAAACTAGTATATTTCATGAAGGAATTTTTGTACCAAAAAATGGATGTTATATACTTTGACCAGCTCATCAAAAGATATCGATTACCGTCGAAAAAAAATCCATCTGTCTTAGGTCAAAAGTTGATTTTTTTGCAGTAGGCCAACTTTCTAACGTCACCACTTAGAAAGGAGCAAAGGGTAAGCTCCAGTTTCTTTAGCAGTGAAAGAACTTTTAAAGTTTAAGAGGTACATCTGATAACATTTCTCTACCTCAATCCCAAGTCCGAAAAAAACAAATGATAAACCCAGCCGAAATCACGGCAACACTTTCAGACCCATGGGAAAATGCCGCTTTTTTGGCTTCTGTAATTTTTTCTATTCATCACTATATTGGCTGTGGAGCCGGGTAACTGCCGCATATATTTAACGATTATAGATTTTAGTCCATCTTCAATTTAAAAGTGGTGCCTGCCTGCTTGCCTGCTAGAACGGAGCTTTCCACTCGAAGGCAGAAACATAGTTTGATGAAACGAAAGCTTGGCTGCACAACTTCAGATATGCCTCTCTGACAGAGGCTACATAACTCCTCTTCACTTCGCACACCATAGGCTCTGGCTCATGGACAAGCAAAAGCCATCCTTTTTGGCCCTAGGCAAGAGTTCTGCGGAGCTTTCCAAAATGTAATGCCATATTCATCAATCGGGCCTGAGGTCAACACTTTTTGTAAAAACCGCACAGGTTAGACCCTTACCAGTTTCCAGGAATAAGCCAACATCGGCGGCATAGGAAAAAAAAAAGGGACAAAACCAAAGTGTTGCTCTCGCAACACAAATTAAACAAACATTTGCAGCGGAAAATCATAAAACAGGCTATATAAATGAATAGATAAATCTTAAAACGACTAAAACTTCAATTGAATATGCAAATCAAGCTTAAAACAAACAAAAATCACTACAAACAATAGTTCGAGTACTACCTCCTTCCCTTACTGCAAAAGTCTATAACCTACTGCGTCATTGGTGGTTTACTGGAAACAAATTATATTACAAATATTTTCCTTTTTGTACTTATACGTAAAGTTAAATGTAGTAAAATTAAATTTTTCAATAATGAGTTTTCAGAAATTAATATCATTATGTACCAAATATTAAGTTGGACTTCATTAATTCTTTGAAATATTGTTCAAGACAAATATAGTTTCACTACAAGCAAGAGTTTAAATACTTTCTTCTGGCCTAACTGTAAAACTCTAAATCCGATTGCGTCGATAGCACTTCATTGAAAACAAATCATATAATAATTATTGTTATCTTATTATTAGAGCATTTAAAATTAAAGTATCACTTACTGCGAAGTAAAATCTTGAACTGATGAGCTTTCAACAATTAATATCATTATATATCAAATTAAATTAAAAAACTAGTTTTTTAACTGAAAGTAAGGAGCAACATTAAAATTTAAAACGAACAGAAATTACTCCGTATATGAAATGGGTTGTCCTCTCCGCAATCTCTCGCTCTTTACGCTAAAGTTTGACTCTTTGCCACAATTCTATTTTTTAAAACAATTAAAAGCTTTAGCGTAAAGAGCGAGAGACTGCGGAGGGGACAACCCATTTCATGTACGGAGTAATTTCTGTTCGTTTTAAGTTTTAATGTCACTCCTTACTTTCAGTTAAAAAACTAGTTTTTTTAATTTAATTTCTGAACGTTTTTGAATTAATGCATGATATGGGCTCTCCGCACATAAATTATTGAAATGAAATTAGCATATTAATTTTTTTGGCTAATTGGCTTTCTCTTAGTTTTGATACGACGATTTTGAGAAATAAGGGGTGGGGAAGGAGGCCTAGTTGCCCTCCAATTTTTCGGTTACTTAAAAAGGCTACTAGAACTTTTAATATTCAACGAACGTTTTTATTAGTAAAAAATATACGTAACTTAAGAATTAACTTGCGTAACAAACTTTTATATTCTTATATTTTTATTATGTGTACGAGGGGGGTTTGTACCCTCGTTAAAACCTCGCTCTTTACACTAAATCGTAAGTTTTGTCCCAATTCTTTAAGAATGACCCCTGAATCAAAAAGGCCGTAGAATAAATAGTTGAAATCGCTAAAAATATTTTAGTGCAAAGAGCGAGGTATTTATCTCCTCCTGAATACCTCGCTCTCTTTGCTAAAGTATTTTTAGAACCCCTCAAATGTGTAATAATCTCTGTTCGTTTTAAATTTTAAAGCTATTCCTTACTTTCATTTGAAAAAACGTTTTCATGTTTATTTTTTCATTGTTTTTTTTTATAGTAATGCTAAACATCCTGCACCCTTTTCATTGAATTTTTCTTCCCCCATGACATATTCCCCAAAGGAAAGATCCCCCCACAAAGTCCTCTCCCATCAACCCCACCCCCCCAAACCAAAAAATCCCCATGAAAACGTCTGTACACTTCCCAATAACCATTACTATATGTAAACACTGGTCAAAGTTTGTAACTTGCAGCCCCTCCTTCAGGGATTGTGGGGGAGTAAGTCATTCCCAAAGACATAGTTATTATGGTTTTCGACTATGCTGAACAAAATGGCAATCTTAAAATTTAATCTGTTGACTTTTGGAAAAAAAATGAGCATGGGAGGGGGCCTGTTTGCTCTCCAATTTTTTGGTCACTTAAAAAGGGCACTAGAACTTTTCATTTCCGTTAGAATGAGCCATTTCGCGACATTCTAGAACCACTTGGTCGATAAGATGACCCCTGGGAAAAAAACAAAAAAAAACAAACAAACAAATAAACACGCACCCGTGATTTGTCTTCTGGCAAAAAATACAAAATTCCACATTTTTTAGATAGGAGCTTGAAATTTTTGCTATAGAGTTCTCTGATATACCGAATGCGATAGTCTGATTTTCGTTAAGATTCTATGACTTTTAGGGGATGTTTCCCCTTTTTTCCAAAATAGGGCAAATTTTCTCAGGCCCGTAACTTTTGATGACAAAGACTAAATTAATTGTAAATTATATATTTGGAATCAGCGTAAAAATCCAATTCTTTTGATGTATCTTTTAGCATCAAAATTCCGTTTTTTTTAGAGTTTCGTTTACTTTTGAGCCGGGTCGCCCCTTACTGCAGTTCCTTACCACGAACTGTTTGAAAAATAAAAATAATTCGGTATTTCGGGACTTCTGACATTATTACTCCTTTGCGGAAGTTAGGCTCAAAATTGAAAAAGGATTAATTTTTTTTCTCTGGGCCCCTTCCACCTCTTAGTTCGTTTATTTTCCCGTTAGTTTTCACCTGTTTTCGTTTTATAGTTGTGTTATCTCTTAGCAGTTTTTTCGTTAGTTGAGTTATGGTTGTGGTATATATGTTTTATCGCTCGTATAGTTGTGTTATTTTCAAATTATACTCCATAATAGAGAGGCTCCGAACACCAGCATTGTATATTAAGCTCTTAATTTGACGTTTTTTTTCTAACATGACCAGATTCGTCCTGCGCCCTTTTCATTGAATTTTTTCCCCATGGTATATTTCTCCAATGAAAGATCCTCCCACATAGCAAGCTCCCTCCCTCAACCCCACCCCCAAAACCAAAAAAAAATCCCCTGAAAACGTCTGTACACTTCCCAATAACCATTATTATATGTAAACACTGGTTGAAGTTTGTAACTTGCAACCCCTCCCCCAGGGACTCTGGGGGAGTAAGTCATCCCCAAAAACATAGTTATTATGATTTTCGACTATGCTAAACAAAATGGCTATCTCACAATTTTGATCCGTTGACTTTGGGAAAAAAATGAGCGTGGGAGGGGGCCTAGATGCACTCCAATTTTTTTGGTCACTTAAAAAGGGCACTAGAACTTTTCATTTCCGTTAAAATGAGCCCTCTTGCGACATTCTAGGACCATTTGGTCGATACGATGACCCCTAAGAAAAAAAACAACAAAAAAACAAACAAATAAACACGCACCCGTGATGCAAAAAATGCAAAATTCCACATTTTTGTAGTTAGGAGCTTGAAACTTCTACAGTAGGGTTCTCTGATACGCTGAATCTAATTGTGTCATTTACGTTAAGATCCTACGACTTTTAGGGGGTGTTTCTCCCTATTTTCCTAAATAAGGCAAATTTTCTCAAGCCCGTAACTTTTGATGGGTAAGACTAAACTTGATGAAACTTATATATTTAAAATCAGCATTAAAATGCGATTCTTTTGATGTAGCTATTGATGTCAAAATTTAATTTTTTAGAGTTTTGGTTCCTATTGAGCCGGATCGCTCCTTACTACAGTTCGTTACCACGAAATGTTTGATCATTCATTTTCATTTTACTAGTTATTTCCATGGCTGTTGAAGACACACGAAGTTTTTAGTAATACGCCAATGAAAAGCTTCTTTTGAATAACATCTTTTCGATTTTTTTTTTAATTCGACTCTTGTAATAACCCAGCGCTGTCCTTTTGAACTTTTCTGAAATCCCCAAACTTAAATTGCCGGATGTATAATGGAAATATTAAGATTTTACGTTAATTATTGTTTAGCTGTTATTTTTTCTAGTTTGTTTGTTAATGCTTTATCTAAATTAAACCCGTTGTCTCTCAAATTCTCATAATTATAAAAGCAGTTTTTTCTAAGACACTATCTAGCCTTCTACAACCCCACCCCCTCCATAAGAATTTGGTTTAATACTTGAAGCTGCTTTATCAAATGATTTTTTTTATCTGAATTGGTGCCTGATCTGTTTAGAACTGGTCTAGTTAGTGCAGTCATTAAAACAGAAAAACTTTAAGTGTGTACAATATTTGAACTTTTGCTTATTGATTAAATGACGATGAAGCGCTATACACCAGATAAACAGTTTTGGTTTAAGAAATGGGTTAGCCGCAATCATGCACATCATCTTATTGCTAATTTGTTTGTACATGCCGCTTAAAACGACGAATTACTTTGATTTGTTGGTCTCAAGTTGGTCTCAATTTGATTTGATGTCTCAAGAGAATTTGACTCTGGTATCCAAGCCTATATTCTACTGATAGCTTACAAACTTGGAATTAATACTTCAGTTGTAAAGGCTTTTCGGGATGTTTATAGGAAGCTGAACACTAAAGTTAAGATCCTTCTATTGCCTGGTGCTACTGAACGTGTTACACCTTGTGCTACTGAGCTTGGTGTTAAACAAACCCCGATTATGAAAGGAATTTTACTCCAGCCCATTTCAATAATTATATTAGTGAACGTCAACATAAAGGGGCCATTTTGAAGGGTTGATCAAGATGATTCCTTTGTGTACGTTAGTCGAACACAGATTGGAATAGAAAAGAATTTGCACGAACTCTCCGAAAAAAGTGACCATATTGAACTAAAATCTAACGAAAATAGTCTGAATTACTGGTTTTTAATTGTCGTACCAACATGCCAGTCTGTTTGTCTCTGATTTATTGTGTGGTTCATGAACATGATCACCTAACATACCTTGGAGCACCAATTAAGAAAAATTTGCGTGCAGCACTTTTTCTGTTGAATTTTTTTGGCAAATAAGATTAGAAAAGCTTAAGACCTTATATTTGCTCTGAGATTAAGTCACAGTATCTTAGGACCTCATTACAATGCTTTCATAATCCCGCATTTGCTTGCTCTTTCGCCTTTTTGGCAGCCTTTCATTCGCAGCGATATTGCTGATATTGGAAAGTGTTTTTGCAAGTATGTGAAATAGTGTTTTTAGGTAGCCCTTTTGATTAGCAACACCACTGTGGCTGAATTTTGAGTCTACTTTTCTTAATGATTAAATTTTTAATTTGTTTGCTTTGTCTCTTGTTTGTATTTTTTAGTTTTCCTATTCCGTCACGTGTGTGCTTTTATTCATTGTGATGCACAAAAAATTATTATCATTACTTTAAACAGTGAACAAAGTTTATAGCTTTCAGCCCCTTCTTTAGGCTACGGGTGGGGGGAGGGGTTACATAATCCTTAAAGACATAATTAATATATATTTTGAATTAGCAGAACAAAGAGGATGTCTCAAAGTTTTGATGGAACGACTTTGAAAAAAAAAACGAGTGCAAGACGAGGGCTAGCTGCCCTCCAATATTTTTGATCACTTAAAAATTGCGCAAGAACTTTTGATTTCTGATACAGTGATCCATCTCATGATATTTTAATATCACAAGTTCGATACCATCAACCCTGAGACAAACAAACAAATAAAAAAAAAAAAATGCAAAATTCCACATTTTTGTGTGTAGAAGCTTGAAACCTCCACAGTACAGTTATCTGGTATGCTTTATCTGAGACTGCGATGTCGATTAACATCACTTAATGATTTGAATATGTTTGAGCCCTTTTTCAAAAATTGAGCAAAATAAGTCACACTTGTAAATTTTGATGTGTACCATTAAACATTATGAATAATATATTTTTCAGTACATATAAAAATTGGATCTTTTTTAGTATCCATTGCTGGCGAAATTCTGTTTCTTAGTGATTTGGATACTAAAAGCAGCATCGCTCCTGCTCACAGTTGGATATTGGAAACTCTTAAACTGTTTAATTAGACTTTCTGTTGCCTTTTTAACTAGTCCTACCCCACGTCCTCTTTCCCCCAAATAAATCCAAAATAAGCTTAAAGATAACCATTATTATTAAAAATAGTCTAAAGACCAAATAACAAGACCTTCAGGGCTGAACCTGGGGCTAAACATGCAGGCTAAGTCTGGGGGCCTGTACGGTTCTTATGGAAAGATGGTTATATAAAATTTTGACGAGTTACATTTGATTTTAAATTAAAAACTATAGCTCCATTTTAAAATCAAAATTAATGAAGAGTAACTAGTCCCCCTCCCCCCAAAGAGCTCTTCTTCCCCAACACATTTGATTGAAATTGTAAGATAGCCAATTCATTCAAATCGTATAGGAATATATATAATGCTTCCAGGGTTGAAAAAAACCCTGAGCCCCGGGTTCAGGATTGTAAGTTGTGCCCTTGAAACATATAAGATTTTTGTAGAGTAGGTTTTTATATAAACTTCTGATGGGACTCATATGATTGAAAAAATTGGAAGTTCTTGCATTTTTTCAAGAGTAAAATGTAATTGTAAGGCAACTAGCCCTATCCCCCAATCATCAATTTTCAAGACAATTAATCCAAAATATTGAGACACCTTCTTTGTTTAATATTCTTGAAAGGTCCAGTAACCGTGCCTTTGGGGATGTCAAACCTCTCTCAGCCATCATGACAATCTCAATCAATCAATTAATCTGTTTATTAAGAGAAAATAAAGAAAAATTACAAAGCATTAGGCCCCACAAAGGCTCTTTGGCCTGTGATGGTGGGAGACTAAACATTACATAAATTAATATAGAAGAAAAGCAACAAAAAACGAAACAATGACAAATATGCTTTACTTTCCCAAAAGACAAGGAGTAACCGGGTAAGCCTTTTTATAATATCGAAAGGGATCATCAAAATAGATTAAATTCATTTTTTTTTTTGCATAGTGGTTGTCAAAAGGAATGACTAAGTATATTAATTTAGAACTTCCAGGAAATGATGTGAAGGATGATAGGTTACCAGAAAGATAATATTTCCACGCTACTTCTACTAATTTTGGAAGCTCTATATGAGTCAACACAGATTTTTTGGACATAACAAGCAAACATACGTCGATCTCCAGATAACAAATGCGAAATTTAAACAATAGGCAAATTGCATAACTCACAGCTCATACCCCGGCTGTGATATTCCCAGAAAAAGATTACTGAATCTGGCAACTATTTTTTGCGAAATGGCTATCATAAAATTTTAATTGATTGTCTCTTTTGAAATAAAGAGGTGTAGGAGGAAGGCTGGTTCCACCACAATCACTTTTGGCACTTAATAAAGTGCTAAACCTTTCAATTTCTAATCAAATGAGCTGCTTCCAAAGTATTTCCGTCCAAACGAAATGCCTGGGTGAAACAAAATATTAAGCCCTTAGTTTGCTATTGTACTGCCTATGATAAAAAGTGTATACCAGACAAATTCTGATCAGATGTCTATTGGAGTAAAAGGGCAAGGGATGTGGACTTGTTACCATCCAATTCCAGCTCCAGTTCTCTACTCTTAAACAGGGTGTTGGAACTTTCGATTTCTCATTTAACTACCCCCATCTAAAGATTATAAGACCGCTACTCCAAATGAAGGGAGTCGGTGAACAAAGTACATTGAAGCCTTATGGTGTCTCACTCTAGACAAAACTTGAGTGTTGCATCTGATTTCTGTTGCCTTGGGTATCATTTTTTTTATCCATTGGCTCTCAACATTGCCATTTTGGAACGCCCCTTTTTTTGGCCTAGAATGCGGTATTTTGGGCAACTTTAAACTTTAAGTCAAGATTGTCTTATAAATCTTGAACTGATGGTATATTATCCCAAAAATTTCGTATTAAAGAATTTGTTACTATGCCCTACAAAACACGGACTCTTTCAATGATATTCCAAGTGATCTTTCACGATAAAGCTTCACATAACCCGTGTTTAAGTGACAGACAATGCAACATGACGAAATGTATCCAGACCTGATTCTGATTTTTCATTGGTTTCTGACAATTAAGACAACGTTCCCCTAAGCCGTTGTAGAAAAACAGTCACAACAGTACATCAGAATCTCAAGGACAGTTTTCATAACTCGCATTTAAAAATTCTGAACCTAAGAAAAAAACAAGGTATGTGTAAAAATGGAAAAAATGTAAAATAGTCTTGAGATCTTCCATCAGAATGACTACCAAGACTGTGAGACAAGTTCAATCACCTGATAAGTATAGGATTACCCGGTTACGAACTTTTTGTAAGTATTACGCGAAACTATTTGAGCTACGATGATATGAAAAACAGACACAGTATCAATATTAGCTTCAAATTTACCTTTGAAGAACTTCAAAGATAATTTTTAGGAAGTGTTCTATAGTCAGGATGTTTTACCTCCCCAGTGAAAGAATGTAATGAACCTAGTAATACAACCTAATAACTACTTCACTTGACTCGACTTAAGTCTCCTGCCAGATGCTGCTTGGCCTAGAGAGTGATGCCTGCCTCCCCAATTCACTTTGGTCCTGTGCAAGCGTTTGTGCATCACTTAATCTGATGTTTGCCATTCACCAGAGTCTTGCAAAGGCTGTTGGATAATCACTTCCAACCGGCTTCCCAAGGTTCAAAGTCAAAGAACCTCTTAGTTGGTAAGTGCATGGACTTCCGTAGTAGGTGTCCAACCCATCGTAATGTAAGCTCAGCTGCTTGGATAGAAAACCAAGACCGCTTGGTGAGCTGCAGAAGCTTCTCATTACTCATAAAATCAAACTACCTTAAACCTTTGATCCCTCTTATGATCTTCATCTGGAATACATCGATGGCCCTTTGTATTGCGATTGATGCAAGCCATGTTTCAGATCCATCAAGCATTTCAGAACCGACGAGGACGTTGCAAATCTGCAGTTTTGTTGAACAGTTGATGTTCGGTTTTTACCAAAGATGACGGTTCACCCTGCGTCTGGTAGAAGACGGTTTGGATACCTTTGCTTGCAAATCGGGGGAGAAGAGATCCATCAAAGGAAATTTTAGGACCCAGGTAGGTCAACTGTTAGACAGCTTCAATGCTAGTTGTTATGTCTAGGCTAACTGGCGAATTAAGAGTGGGAGAAGACGGTGTATAGCCATAGTTTTCGTTTAATCCCAGCTTATCTGCAGCCCCACACTTGTGGTCTCTTCTCGCAAGATCTGAATTGCTTCCAGTAGCTGATCCGTAGAGTCCACTAGGATGGTAAAATCACCAGCAAAATCAGCATCTCAGATGACACGATCTCCAAACTTGACCCCAAAACTGAGAAGTGAAGTTGGTTTTGTCATAATGTGGTCTATGATGTCATTGAAGAGCTTTTGAGCCAGTGCACATCCTTGACGCACTCTTGTTGTGACTTGGAAGAACGAACTGTGCACAGTCTGCAGTATTTCTTAAGGAGACCATTTTTCTTGTAAAAAAAAATTATCCAAGTAAAAACTAATTTGCTGGAATAAAAGTTATGGTTGCTAGCCTTTTTTGAGGGATATCTCCATGCAATCTATCTGCTCCGTGGGAATAGTGCTAACACCTTAATGCCTCAAGTCCCTCAAGGTTCATAATACCTCAAGGTTCACATGTAGTCACAAGACTGTCGTCTGCTGTTGAAAAGCCGCCCATTGAAAACTCTTCTTTGATAATTTCTCTACAAGGCAACATCTTCGCAAACAGCTCCATTCGTAAACAATTTTGTGTCAAAATTACTGTACTTATGAATCGTTTGAATTAATGTTGTTCTGAAGGGAAAAATATATAAAGGAAAAAATAGGATAAACGTTGTTATTATGACTGCAGGTGAGCTGAAGTGGTTTCAGCCGTTGAAAGATGGCAGAAAGATGGCAATGAAAAATTGAAAGATGGCAGAGCTGCTGACTATAAACTTCAACTCCATGGAACTGGTTCAACTAGGAAAGATATGGTCTTGTTAACCAGGACAAAATCTATGGTCCAGGTCATGGTGGGCTCTCACGACTAGCACAGATCTATCATAATAAAACTCATTTGTCGGGGTCATCAGATATTTAGCGTCAATACCATGTATACAAAAAAAAAAAAAAAAAAAAAAAAAAAAAAAAAAATACACGACTTAAAGTGTCAGACAAGCAATGCCACCTAAATTCAATCGCCTATGCTAATTTTTTTTTTTAAATATGACCAAAGATGTGTATTCATATATTTTCTTTAGTTTCCAGGAGAGTATTAACGTCCGACGTTCCCATACGGGAAAACAGCATCATGGTTACAACGTTGGTGTGAAAAATTATTTGACACCACAAATCTTCAAGTTAAAACCTTCTTATACTGCACTACAAAAACTGTCTCAAAATTTTTACCGGTAACTAGTCTTTGGCTTTATCGGGTTAATATTAACTTTTAGTCATTTTGAGTAAGAAATGTCATAGGACTTTTTGTCGACTTTTCGTCTTATATGGATCTTAGTTTTCTTTAGAAATAATTTTCCAGAACTTTAAAAAAAAATTAATTCACGGAAAACTTTCACCTTTCTTTTGCATAGCGTATGTTTGCAATGGCTAATTGTAACGGATCTTGTATTTCCACCTACAACAAGGCTGTGAATTCCCAGGGCGTTATAAATATTATTTGCAAAAGGGAAAAATATTTTGACATACCATAGTCTAATTGATTAAATTGGCTCTTTTCTCATTTTGATTTTTTACTCACAAGGAGTGTGCAACATTCCAATGGCTATTGGATATTACAATAACTTCTTATCCTTTTTATGAATAAAGAGTAGCTGTAAGTTTCAGGGTCTTTGACACAATGTGGTGGTCTGTTTTCTTTTCATTATATCATTCAAACAAACTCCTCCTGAAATAACGTACTAAAAGTATGTGTCTAAGTAAACATTTAAAGTACACCTATTTTTAGGTAGATATGTAAACAGTGCTTTTAATAGACAGTTATTTCACTATTTGCTTATCTAAAACATGTTGCAAAGTAAATAAATATAAAAACATTGCATAAACCGAGAGATTTTACCAGAAATATCACTAAAACAATATTTAAGACACACAATAGCTGTTATAGTCTATACACATTAGTATCTAGTTGTTATGTATTTGTCATAGTACTGAAAAAGCCTTATTTTATCTTTTTCCTAAGGATTTCGTCGTAAAAACTAAATAGTATAACTTTAATGAATTAACTCACAAGTGGTTAAGATGATTCATCTTGTTTGTTGAAAACTCTGCAACAAAAACAAATTAAACATTGTTTTACAGAAAAACAAATCATCCACTGATAATTTATTGCTCTTTACTGAACTTTGCTGACAGTAATTTGTCTGTTGAACAACAATTTTTCAATTGGTAATGAAATTAACACGAAGAGAAGAAGACATTTATATCTAACTAATCTTTAAACATAGGCTAAAATGCCATAAAAAGGTTGATAACCCCTTTTTTGAAGAAAGGGTACAGACGTCTAATATGACAGAGTATAACATAAGGGAGTACATTTAGAAAAAAAGAAACAAAACACATTAACAAAAACTAGCCAATGAATACAAATAACCAATCTTTATATTCACAGGAATAGAGAAGACCAATCATGATTAAGAATACCGAAAGAAGAATTACTGTCTGTCAAGATTACTGACTCTGATATGATTAAATAAAAAAAAACGAGTTTTTTAACTGAAAGTAAGGAATGACATTAAAACTTAAAACGAACAGAAATTATGCCGCATATGAAAGTTACTGTCCCATCCTCAACGCCCCGCTCTTTACGCTAAAGTCTTTTATTGTTTTTAAGAGTAGAGTTATGAGAAAGAGTCTATAAAAAGAGACTAGAGCAAGGTATTGAGGAGGGGAGGAACCCCTTTGTATACATAATAATTTCTGTTCGTCTAAGTTTTATAGTTGCTTACTTGCAGTTGAAAAACCCTGTTTTTTATTTATTTTCTCATTGTTATAGTAAATAATCCTGGAAAATCAAGTGCCCCCTTCATGGAAATTTTCATCCCCCATGATCAATTCCTCCATGAAAAGATCTTCTCACGTAACCAGAATCCCTTCCCCACACCTTCAGAAAAAATACCCCCTGAAAATTTCATTATACCTCATCAATAACCAATACTATATACAAACAATAGGAAAAGTTCACAACTTGCAGCCCTTTCCCTTGGGACTATGGGGGATTAAAGCATCCTCAAAGACATATTCATTTGGTTTTCGACTGTGTTCAACCAAATTGCCATGTCAAAGTTTTGATCTGGTGACTTTGGGAAAACAATAAGCCTGGGAGGGAAATAGTTGCCCTCCAGTTTCTTGGTCACTTAAAATAGGGCACTAGAACTTTTGATTTTCGTTAGAATGAGCTTCCTTGCGACATTCCAGGACCACTGGATGGATATGGTCACCCCTGGCATAAAAACAAAAAAAAAACAAATGCACACACATCCGTTATCTTCCTTCTTGCATAAAATGCAAAATTCCATGTTTTTGCAGATAGGAGCTTAAAACCTCCGCAGTCGGGTTACCTGATTAGTTGAATGAGATGGCGTAATTTTCATTCAGATTTTATGACTTTTCGGGGATGTTTCCCTCTTTTTTCGAAAATAAGAAGAACTTGCTCAGGCAGGAAATAGTTTCCGAATAAAAATAAAAGCAAGAAGATAAGGCAATGTCAGACTATTGCAAAGTTGGGAAATATGAAAAGAACTAAGGTGTGTAACATAAGTGATTATTGGCGCGTGAGCGATACTAGTTAAGACATGTGCAGTTTAGTAAATATTATAACTCCTCGTATCTTGGAACTATGCAAAATGCTGGTTTCAATGCTTGTCTGTAGAACTGCCACTGTATGTTTTCCTATGATGAGATATTTGATTTTCTTTTGAAGTAAAAGAATCTTTGTGTTATAGACCTTTTTGCAGCTCTTGTCTTTTAATTTTCGAGGCTATCAGCTTAATGTTAAAAGTAGAGCTTCAATGAATCTTGTTGGACTTGGTGGACGCTGACGTGGTGGACTCAGTTGATCTTATCAGTCGCAACTAAATCTCCAAGTAGGTCTTATGAGGATTTCAAAAAAGGTTTCCAAAGTCTTCTAATGATGGTTCAGGGGTCACAGCATGAATTTTTATGCATGAGCGATTTTAATGTCGGTCTTTTATCAGCAAGTGGTTTTAATTTAAATTATTTAAACTTTGTATTTTCTAATAATATTTCTCCCAAAGTAACAATTCCCACTAGGATCGTGGATGACTCTGCTATTCTGATTTATAATGTGTTTCCTTCACGGAACACACAAGAGACAATGTGTCTCTTCAAAGTATATCCAAAAAGTGTTTTTTTAATATTATAGTGAATTTGGTGTCTGATATTTTCAAGTTGTATTTAGTTTAGATTTACAAGTGTCACGCCTAAAAAAGCAAAATAAAATTATTCTACAGATTAAGCCTGAAAACATTCTGAAGTTTAAAGAAGAAATAACTGCAGCGTCTTTTTAATCTGTCTTGAACCATGAAGACCAAGGTGAAGCTTATGAGCGATTTCTTATCATGATTGCTACTATATAGTATTAAACTTGTCCAGTTAGTACGCCAGACAGAGAACGAATGAGCCAAGAAAGCCAAGGGTTAATGAAAAGCTAATTAACTTATTTGAAGAGCGTGACAGCACGTTTCAAGATTACCTCAGATCTCTGAAGGAGGAAGATAATAGTCATTTTAAAGAGATTTGGAATATGATGAACTCACTGAAAAGAAAAAAAAAGGAAATAGTATTTTTCAGTAATTTTTGAGGAAAATAAAGTAGTTCCGAAAAGAATTTGGAAAGTTCTCAATGAACTGGTTATCGGGCCTCGACGAGCTCAGGACCCTCGAACTAAAATGAAAGGAGTGGTTGCAGAGGATGGGCAAGATTTGTGTGACAAGTTTGGTTGTTATTTTAGTAGTATTGGAACGAAGATACTGGTGGAGACAAGAAATTCCCAAACTTTTATGAACTTCAACTGGTTTGCTGGTAATTGGGTCTGAGGGAATTGAAATGGAATTTCGTCCCTGTTATTCCGCTGAATTAAAAAAAAAACATCATCAGCTCGATTGGATCCAACAGTCCCGGGGTGCATTTGTTTGACCTATGGACTATTCGATTCTGGTTAATATTCTTCCTCTGCTAGTGCACCTAATAAAGTGGAGAAAATGAAAAAGTAATTTTGGTTAAACTATTGAAAACAGCTAAGATTCTCCCTCTCTACAAAGATGGCACTCAAATAGAAATATCAAACGGAATGTCTGTTCATATTTTGCAAGCGTCTTTGAAAGCTTATGAAAAAGTTATCCATAAAAGAGTTTATGACCACCTTACGAACCTGCATGAATTGTATGATGGCCAGTTTGGATTCTGAAAGGGTCATTTGACTTTATATTATGTACAAAAACAATTAGAAAATGTTAATTTAGTTTTGAAAAAGGCCAAGTATTTTATTAGAATTTTTGTAGATTTTTAAAAGGTGTTTCATACCGTTAATTCCAGTATTCTATTGGATATATTAAGAGATTGGGCTGTAAAAGAAGAATGTTTGGATTGGTTTAATTTGTATTTAAATGGTAAGCTAGTGAGGGTACATCTAGGAGATACGTTTTCTAGGATGTTTCCTGTTTCATGAAGAGTTCCTCAGGGTTCCGTCTTGGGGCCCTTATGGAGTTTAGTATATATTAAAAGTATGTTGTTCTGTATTCCTTATGCGCCTATTACATCTTTTGCCGACGATACAGTGCTTGCAATTTTAGCAAAGACTCTTGAAGTATTGGTCAGGTAAGCATACAGAGCTACGCAAGGGCTGAGCGATTTTGTACGCACTAGCTTACTTAGGATTACTTCGGGAGAGAGTAATTATATTCTGTTTAATCGGAATGGTGTATCTTAAAATCTTCCCAGTGAATTGGCAATAAATGCTTCCTTTTTAAAGGGAATTGAGGAACTGCGGTACCTAAGATTCATTCTTGATCAGTACATCAGCTGGAGAAGACATGCTAACGTGGTTGCGTGTAAGGTAGCACGTGGCCATGGGATTTTGAAATTTTCAAAAATGTTTACAATCTCATATTTTAGTTCTTTTGTACCATACTTTGATTGCGCTGAATATAAATTATGGATGTATGACTTTGATTTAGTATGGATTTGGTCTATGTGCAATACAGCAAACGAGTGCAGATTCAGAAAAATAAAGCAGTCAGGCAAATTTGTTAGTACGATACAATAGTTTTGAATGGAAAGCTGATTTTTAAGGAAACTTAGGATTTTGAATGATGGTCATATTAGGGATTATCGGATCGGTATTTTTGTGCTTTAGAGGTTTTAGTGGCTTTGCACATGATGCTTTTAATAGTTTTTACTTGTTTTAATTAATTTTATCTCGGATATGCTACGAGAAATGCTCGAGACCTGGTAAGTTAGGCAAGAAGTACGATTCATTCTAGCCACGTGGTGAGGCATAAGGGTTCTATGATTTGGAACACCTTTCCAGACTTAATTTGAGAAGCGGAAAGTTTCTCGCAATTTAAACGGTCAAAGAGGCATCTCCTAGCAGGCGGCTACTGAGTATGGGGATTGTTGACGACAGAAGACAATTAAGTAATTTTGGCTTTTCTTCTGTTATTATTATATTCATTTTTATTTATTATTCAGTAATGATTCTTATTATTTCTTTTTTTATTGTTCTCAATTGTGTTTATTTTGATGATGATTTGGTTAGTTGTATAATTTAGTAACTCTATACTGGTTGCGGTTTTTAAGCATATTTGAGCTTTGTTTACAACCTCGTCTAGCCGGCATAAATTATTTTTACTAAATTTAGTGAATCCTAAGAAAAAAAAATCGTAATAAGAGGATGTGGGAGTTAGATTCAGGATATTTTCAGCCTATGTAAATAATGAATCATCAAGACCGTGTTTACTGAAACAAAACACATTTTTAGGAGTTTGAGTTCATTTGTCAAAAACTCTAAGACCGCACTTGATATACATGACATATGCAAAAACAAGAAAAAATAATAAAAGAACAATAACTAAATTAGCCGAGGAAAAGGGGTTATGTTAGCAACTGGAATGAAAATAAGTGAAAATATGCAGATATTTTGGCAAGGCGAAAAACACCGAAATACTTTCTTGTTTGAGGAAAGCACCAAAAATTGGCTGAGATGTACTTTCAAGCATGCTCTTTAATACGGCTCGATTACGCAACCGAAATTTTTCCTCGCAACGCCGCAAGGTGGCTTGAAATCCAAGATGGGGGACGAAAATACGAGTTTATCAAAATGAGAAGACATGGCCGTTCAAATAAGCTAGTATGGGGTAGTGGATGGCACAGGTTTCAAATATGAGTTTAAAAATAACCTAAGTAATACCCTAGTGCCGCTAGGGGTCTTAAATCCAAGATGGCGGTCGAAAATATGAGTTTGTCAAAATCAAAAGATTTGACCCCTCAAATAGGTCAGTATGGGGTGATAGATTACAGAAGTTCCGAATAAGAACGTAAAACTAGCCTAAGTTGTACCGAAGTGTTGCTAGACACTTCAGATTTAAGATGGTGGTCGAAAAATACAAGTTAAGTTAAAACAAAAAGTAATGACTTCAAATGGGCGGGTTAGGAGCAATCGACACTTCAGATTCTGAAAACGCACTTATATTCACATAAATATACCTTAGTTGTACCGTTGATCCGCTTGGGGTATAAATCGAAGATGGCGGATTAAAATGTCAGTTTTCCGAATCGCGCGAGGTTCATGATCCTGATATAACAGGCTAGAGTGGAGTAATTAATGCAGCAGTTTTAAATATCGTTCTGTCATTCCGACATACGCCTAATAGTAATATTGTCTGTACAGTACAAATTGCCTAGGTATGAGACCAAGACGCGTCCAATTACATTTGCTAAACCAAAATCAGTTACATACTTGTTAACTCTTCATGTTTTTATTTATTGTAAATGAATCAAAATAAGCTAAACAGATGGATTAAAACATTAAAGGATTGCAATTTTATCAGAAATGCAAAGAGATCAATTGAATCTTCAGGTAAAAAGAATAATCACATGTTCAACAATTGAAGCACTTTGATTTGCACCAGCATAGTGGGCTACATTTTAGGTCAAGTTTCCTGAAGCGGCACCTTCTTTCACACCCTTTTTTGCAACCACAACGCACTGTCTCGAGACAGACTTTTGACGCTGGCGGAAGGGAACCTAACCAATTGGGAAGCCACTTTCTATCGGTGTCTCTATCCCAGCCAAAGTAAGAAAAACTGGGAAGGGTGGGTGTTGATTCCAGGATGCGACTCCGTACATGACCTGACTGTAGTGCAGCTCTAAGGATATGTTGTAAAAGCGAAGCACTAGCTGAAGAAAGTTTTTGAATGTTCTTCGTCTTTTTTCGGAGAAATATTTCTTTCCTAAATTCATTCACGTCGTCGCAATTTTGTTTTACGTCGTATGTCTTCATGACGAAGCGTTCAAGGTTGTGTACTTGCAGTTCTGTCACTTGGGAAGGCTGGTTTGTCAGTTGAAGGAAAGTCTCTGTCAGTCCTGGCATATTTTGCCAAGTCGCAAAGAACTGGCTCTTTGAGTGGTGGACAAGAGAAGAAACAGTTTCACATCCTGTAAACGCATGGAAGAACGAAAATGCCTGTGATTTCGTCGGCCTGAGCGATCGAACTATTTTGTGAATGGGAACGTACTTTAAGTGTGTACCGACACCAAACACAATAAATAATTCGGATACTCCAATGCGATCAAAGCATGAGGTCGCAATCACAATCACGTCTGTGTCCACCGTTCGTATGAGAATCGACACGTGTCCTTGTAAGACTGAGTAACAAGCGTGAATCACAAGGTGGGTGTCAGCCTCTTCCTCTGAACATGAATGAGATTCTGCTTTTAGAATACCTGGTTAGCTATGCACGTCTTTCAAGTAGTGCAATATACTCGTTTTGACGTTGGAGACCTTTTCACGACAGCATGGGACAGTAGGTTAAAAAAGTATGTTTCGTTTGCATCTAATTGCAGGAATTCTTTCCCCTTCAATGGGATTTGTGTGTCGGGAACAACTTTTAGACGTAAACCCTTGCCTCTCTGACTTTTGACAGACGAATCTGTAAACATTGAATAAGAGGTCAAGTCTCTTGTCTTGTTTGAGCTAACACTCTATCATCTGAAAAAACACGTTTTCTGCATACTCTCCGAAGGTCTTCGAATTCCCTGGGTTCAAAATTTGCACCAGAGCGTTGTTTTTTTTTTTTTTTTTTTTTTTTTTTTTTTTTTATTGTGAATATCTGGTTTTTCATGGAAATTGGCTGCATTTTTTTAATCAGTTTAGAATTAAAATGCTTCTTATTATTATTCAAAAAATAAGGGAATTACAGATATTATTACCTTAGTCCACTGTTACTTTCATATACCAGTCCCATCGATTACCCCAGACTAGCCTATTTGATTGGTCTTGTCTTCTCATTATAACAAACTCGTATTTTCGTCCGCCATTTTGAATTTGAGGTACCTAGGGGCAATACGGTAAAACATCGATTCTTTTTGCGTTCATATTCGGTACCTATGCCATCAATTAACCCATACTAGCCTATTTGAACGGCCATGTCTTCTCATTTTGAAAAACTCGTATTTTCGTCCACCATTTTGGATTTGAGGCACCTAGCGGAAGTACGGTACAAATTAGGTTAATTTTGAGCCTATATTCGGAACCTGTGCCATCGATTATCCCATAATAACCTGCTTGAACGGCCATGTCTTCTCATTTTGACAAATTCGTATTTTTGTCCGCCATCTTGGATTTCAAGCCGCCTAGTGGTGTTCCGAGGAAAAATATTGCTTGCATAATCCAGCAATATTAAAAAGTATACTTGAAAGTACATCTCCGCCAATTTAGGTGATTTCCTCAAATATGGAACTATTCTGGTGTTTTTGACGCTTTTCGCCCGCACTATGTATATTCAGAAAGTCAAGGGTTGTGAACTTTTTTCATAACCCGAAGTAAATGTTACTAGGCAATGGAAAATGGTAAATGGCAGGCAAATGTAGTAAATTTACATTACTTGTAAATGTTTCATTTTTAGTTGATGTTTAGCTGGGAACATTCATTTTTGTGTTTACGTCTTATATATTAAACAGTCAAGGGCTGTGAACTTTTCCCACAACCCGAAGAAAATGTTACTAGGAAATGGGAAATGTAAATGGTAGATAAATGTAGCAAATTTACAATACAGGTAAATATTACACACTTTATCGATGTTTAACTGGGAACATTCATTTTTGTATTTACGTCAAGGGTTGTGAACTTTTTTCAAGGAGCTACCTGGTCTGATTTTTACCAAATCTCGAAAAAAGGAAGTTTCGATAACAATTATCACATTTGAAGAATGGATTTCTTATGCTAATTTGGAAGAAATCAAAACCACTAAGTTTAATGTTACATATCAAAATCTACGAGCATGAGAATATTCGACAAAATTTCCAAAAGGTGCGAAAGGCCATTAAAACGGTAAGTAAACTTAATGAAAATCTCACTATCAAATTCAGGATGTCCAAGAGCCCCGTTGTAGAAATTTCTGACTCATATATACCATAGTTTTAGAATTTTTTTTTTTTGTTTTTAAAGAAAAAAAGCAATTCCAAGTTTATTTGTCCGTAATTACTTTTCTAATGAATATGTCCAATGGCTCACAAAACCACAAGAGGTAAAAAAAAAATATATTTTCTTGTGTCCTCTTTAAGAAGCCACAAAGACTGTTCCACAAACAAGTGGCGATTTTTTTTCTTTGATGGAACAGAATTGCAACTCTGACCCAAAAAAGACCGAATTCCAATTAGTTTTAAATTATAATGGTCAACGTAATAAAAATCATCGAAGAGAGAATATATTGAGCTTTTTAGTTTTGGAAGAAATATTTGAACATGGTGCCATATTCATTCCTAACGAATAGCAGAGTGCAAAAAAGCGGTTAATATAGACATTGATTTTAATGATTTAATTTATCAAGCTTAATCTTTTGAAGTTCACATAATATACACAAGGCATATATTATACACCATCCATTATGGAGGAGGGCAGGTTGAATAATACATAGGTGCGGCGAGAGGATTGTGTTTGATCCCTTAACAAGAAAATTCTATTTTTATATTTCCAAATCTTTGTGTAAACCTAAAAGATAGATATAGAAGAGCACATTTTCTTAGAGGAGAGTAGAAATTAATCTACCATCTCCCTTCAATCTTACTACTACTACCACAGCTACTACTACTAACAGAAATGTTGCTTTTCTAGTGAGTGTTACTAAGGCTGAGGTCATTGAAGTGAAAGTTTGAGGACATTCTGAAAATAAAGTTTTACTGAATTAAATCAAGTTCTGTGAACACATTGTCAAAAGAGCGTGAAAACAGTTTTCTTAGAACGTCTTAACCTATCAAGCAGATTGTTCTAGAGCACACGAGGGGAATGTTTAACTGACCTAAAGCCAACATATGCACGCTACTACTGGTATTACTAATGCTGCTACTACTTTTACTGCTTCTGCCAACTCAACATTACTTCTCCCACTACTCCTCCAACTGCTACAACTATTTCTATTGTGCTAGTAATATTAAGACTAAGAGTATGAGGGTGAAAATTATGAGAGAAACTTGAAGTGGGTTTTCACTAGATCAAAACACACTATGGTTATGCAGATTATGAAATAGACGGTTCTCAGGAATGGATTAAGGTATTAAGCTAGAACTCTTAGGTAATACTTAAATGGAAAGAGCAACTGACCAAAAGACAATATGCCTACGATGTTAATATTCCTGCTACCATTGCTACTGCTGCTACTTTTGCTGCTACTACTCAAACTGCCAGGTCGTAGCTACAGTATTTTTATTGGTGGGCGAGAATGGGTGCTATTGAAGTAGGTACTATTCAAGCGGTATGGAAGAAAAGTAACTATTTGATTAACACCCTTCTTAATGAATTTAGTAATATTATCCAATATATTATAAACAATAAACACACATTGAGCAATCACAAATATAAGTGCTGGTGCTCAGTTTTGTTCAGCTACTGTAGACGACAGTAGTATAGCGTAAACAAGCTTCCGGGTGAGCAACGGAGGATGTCGTATACACTCAGCTTTTTAAATCCAGATTCAACGCTATTGTTGCAGCAAACCCCTCTCTAATTCCTACAACCTCCAAGCCCAGCACAGGATGCTCAGTCTCATAAATGAACCAAGCTACTTTCTAATATCCCCTGGTATCGGGCTTCCCATTTGCTCGTTATTTTGAATGGGTTTTCAATCTGTGAGATTTAATTTGTTGTACTAAACTTTTAGTATACATAATTTATTGAAATACTACTTATTATAGTAATTGATATGAGTAAAATTGATATGAGCGGGCCCCGTAAAGCCAAAACAAAAATCGTAGGCAGAACAATAGCGCTCTGTAAGTAAAAATCAAGGAGGCACACTCGTGCCTCGTCTTTAACGTTGTCCAATCGGGCTGAAATTCACAAGTTACGATCCCCTAGGGCCCAAGAGCTTATGTGCGAAATTTCAGCTCGATCCGATAACTCCATCCCTGTTTTCCAGAAACCAAGCATAGCCACTTATTGTTGATGTTCTCATTTTGTTGAGACGCCTACAGGTCACAGCCGACATCAGATCTGGGTGTACAAAGACTCATTGGACGTGGAATTCTCCTAGTAAGTGCCCTGGAAAGTTTCGTTGAAAAATCTTAACCCCCCGATTTTTTAGCTTAGAAAAACCCATTTTCCCATAAGAACCCATGTTAATTTTTGAAATTCTTAAGAGTTATTTAGGCTCATTCGACGCGGAATTCTCCCAGTAAGTGCCCTGGAAAGTTTCGTCGGAAAATCTTAACCCCCCAATTTTCTAGCTTAGAAAAACCCATTTTCCCATAAGAGCCCATGTTAATTTTTGAAATTCTTAAAAGTTACTCAAAAGTTATATTTGTACACATGTAGGTATTTAGCTCAGTCGGTAGAGCGTGGTACTTTTAATCCTCAAGTCAAGGGTTCAAGTCCCTCATCGGGCGGTTTTTTTTCACAAGATCAAAATAAAAGTGTATAATTTTGATAACACCTGGACTGCTTATCATCTGAGAGATAACAGAATATTAGCTTCTTATAAGCAAAAGAAACATTTCGGTCATTCTATATATTTTTTTCTATTTTATACAATGATTTAAAAGCGGGGGTGGGGATTGGGGGTGGCAGCCACCCAACTTCCTCTCCTAATTCCTGTACAAGGAGTATAGGAATTATTAAATTACATCCACCATGGATTGTAGAAAAACGTACAGAAATAATATGAAAAAAACTTCGTTTTCTCAAAGAGTTAAAGAGGCTGCGTCCCAAAGTCGAACCTTAAAACGTACAGGAATTAGGAGAAGAAGTAGGGGGGCTGCCGCCCCCCAAACCCCCCGCTTTTAAAGATTTTTTTTTACAGGTTTTTTGTCGAGGGCCCTCTTTTAATACCCTCCGCTCTTGGCTTCCGAAAGGCCCGCTTTTAATTAACAAAAAATTTAAATGAATGAATAATGGAATAATTTCGAAAAATGATAAACACAAGAGGAAAGGAGAACCATTGCGACGAATTTAGTTATTAGTAACAATGAAGTCCCCCGCAAAAAGAAACCTGTACAAAAGAGTCTTTAAAAGCGGGGGGTTTGGGGGGTGGCAACCCCCCTACTGCCTCTCCTAAGTCCTGTACGTTTTAAGGTTCGACTTTGGGACGCAGCCTCTTTAACTCTTTAAGAAAACGAAGTTTTTTTTTCATATTATACAAGATAAGTCAACCTTATTCTCCATTGAGAGGGGGGGCTATTTTTCATGGGAGATTTACTGGGGGTGGCGTATTTTTTTACTATTTTCCACGGGGGGGGATGTTTTCGAGGGGGTATTATCTGCGGTGGATATTTTTTTCCGAGGGGTATTGTATGTGTGAGTGGGGGGTATTTTCATCGGGATATACATTTTCCGGAGGGGGTGTATTTTAAACAAGTGGGTATTTCTGCAGAAGGTGTTTTCTGAGGGGGAGTAGACGGGGGGTATTTTTTGGGCAGGGGTAAACTTCATGGGGGGGGGGGGCTAACGACGAGGACGTGGCTAAATGCCTAGAACCACTAAAATTATCCTACTTCGACAACTTCTACTGCTAAAATTAATACTATTATTAGGGAAAGCGTATTATGGAGACATTTTTCGAAAAAATTTTGCTTATCCTAAATTAAATTGTAACACTTTATGTATACAGGCTGTCAAACTGCTGCATAAGGAAAATACTAAGAACGGCCTATAGTAATAGGTTGAAGCTCTTAGAGCATTCTGAGGAGCATGCCCAGCTAATAAAATTCACTATTTGCGTGCTACTACTACTGTAAGTAGACATACTACTGTTGCTATTAGTGCTAATATTAATAAGGCTAATGGTATTGCTGTGGAGCTCTCAGGGACATCTGAGACGATGTTGGGCTAAATCAAAACGCACTTTGTGTATTCAGCTTATCAACAGAACACATAAGAAACATCTTAGAAAGGACTTGAAATATTAAGCTGGTGCTATTAGGGCCTGAGGAGTGGATATTTTATTTAATTAAAAAGACATAATTTGAATCCCAGCACTGCTTACTACTAACGTTACTTATTACTATAAGAAATACTACTCCTATTGTTGCTAATGTAACTTCTGCTAGGGCAAAGGGTATACCCAACCCTTGATCCTGACAGCCATAAACAAAAAATTTCACTGAGAGCTAATTATGCTCTAAAACTAAATCAAAAGACTATGCGTGAAATGGAAAGATAGAGTCATCTTGTATCTAACACTTCAATTTTCTTAGGTGGTGTTTTTTCTGGCTATCTAAACGTATCATCGATCAATTCCTTTAGCAAATTGAAAAATGAGGAGCATTGGCGTAATTTTGTCAAATGGGGGGGGGGGGGTTGGAGCAAATTTTATCACATCAAGTGAAAGTTATGGCAAAAAATAATGAGCCACATAGTATCCTAAAGGTAAAGATATATTAAGGAAGACAAACCTCTTTCAGCGGGTGCTTGAATTACGTATCCTTATCTCAGCTTTTGGAAAGATTCGCAAAGAAACTAAATTTTAGCTGGGGGGAAACTGGGGTCTGTGTGAGGGGTATTTAGGTACTGGTTAGCTAGTCGACCCCTGTCCAATAGGAAAATAAGCCCCTAATGAGGGGTCCTCAATCCATGTGGCTCTGTCGGTAATTTCAGATAAGCTATCCAAAATTAATAAAATGAATGTACACTAGCAATTATAAATCTGGAAAAATTGTAATCCTTAACTCTTATATCCCTTGGGGTGGAGGGGATTTTGAGAAAATGACACAAAGGGAGGCTTCATTCCTTTGTTTTCATATGACAAATTTCCTGTATTGAAGTGAATGGATTGATTCTTGCTATTAATGAGATTATATAAGATTATTGTGTAATTCACTAACCGAATTATCTGAAGTTAAGAGTGAAGTGTGGAAAATTAGTGTTAGAACTCAAGAATAATTTTGACTACTTATGGTTTATTTTTGTACGGTGGAGGAAGAGAGGTGAAAAGTTTTTTGTGTTTTGACCCTCTTTAATTTAATTTTTAACCTAAGATGAATTGTCTGGGCTCAATGTACCTCAGAAAACTAAATACATGAACTAAGTCTATTAATAAACGGACTAACATCATTCTCACACAATCCTAATAAGGGGTTTAATGCCAGATATGCCTCTCACTCAATCGGACTACCTCTCTTGTTTGTTTTTTTTTTTACAATTTGCCATGGCTTGACGCCAAAACTATTTGATTTTAATCCGTCCCTAGGTGGTGGATAGGAGAATTCCCTCAAAACATAGGGTGCCTCCATGAGAAGCTTCGACCAAGGGAGAATCTGGTCCCCGGGGGCCTGTAATAGAAACTGAGGCACCCTCATCTGGGACTGTAAATACAGATGGAGGAGGAAGAAGGTCCCTCAAATACAAATTCAGCATTGTTCACCGGCGTGTGGAAGCGTCCCTTGAGTTACAATCTTCTCCCAGCAGGGTAATGCAGAACACCATCGTTGGTGGATCCTTCACAGGAGGAAAACTGTGGCAGGGCATAAGATCCAGATCTATGGACAACGGCTTCTGAAAAGGGTGGCCTCGACCTTTTTGAGAAACTTGCAAGACTAGGAACCTTGCGGTCAATTCTATTCCCAAAAATTATCAATAAGCCTTAGACCTAGAAAAACTATGAATACAGCTACGGTGTTCTCAGCAATTGACACCACCTCCTTGGCAAGGGTGTTGAGAAAAAATCAAGCCAGCCGCACTAAGGTGCTCCCTGCAGGCGAAATGACTTGGAATATGGTGAAAAAGTCGAAAAACCAACAAGCTATTTTCTTGGGATAACCAACTACAGTTATAAGACAAACAAAATCGAGAATAATTATTGGCTGTTAGAATGTCAAATCGGTCCAAAAAGAAGGTACACAAGCTCTTCTTGTCCGTAAAATGCAGAAGCACAGTATTAACATATTATGCGTTTCTGAGACCAACATCTCCGGTACTAGCTCTACAATAATCACAGCGCCCGAAACGATACCACACTTCCTACTCTGTAGTAAGCAACAACTGGGGACTCTATGGTGTTTATTTTATTATAAGCCAAAGAACCAGAAACGCACTTCTTGAATGGGATCCTATTTCTCCCCCATCGGCTAGGAGTAGGTTTGAGGGAAGACCTGCAAACTTATCCATTCTTTTCGCATACACCCCTGCTCGTGATGCCAAATTTACCTAAGGATGAATTCTATTCGGAATTGCATCAACTGCCTCGATTACTGCACGGGATTACCGGATTGCTAGTGGGGACTTCAACGCGAGAGTTGGTATCTCTGACTAATTTAAAATGACCAAAAATGAAACTATTCATTGAGCCTTCTAGTTTCAGAGGCAGTAAGACCACAACGTGGAGAACTCGATCCTGAAAATATCTTAGTCTATGAAAAATAAACGGTTAAAATATAATTTTATTTAAAGCTTCTTTAACTAAGTTTATTTTTGCAAGACTTGAGAAAATTACTTGCAATTTCCTATGGTTTTGCATCAATAGTTATGGAGGATGGCCGTTAAATTTTTAAATGGATGGAGGGAGTGGATGGATTGAGGATACATCTATCCTCAAAACCTGGCTTTCATGTTTAAATTTTCTATCTCTCGGTGAATCTTTTTCTTTCTCTGGGATGTCAGTGAATATCACAAGTATTCCAGTTATGTCAAATAGCTCGTGGTAACAAACTGTAGTATGGAGCGACCCGGCTTAATAGTAAACGAAACTCTAAAAAACGAAATTTTGATACTAATAGATACATCAAAAGAATCAGCTTTTTATGCTGATGTTAAATATATAAGCTTCATCAAATTTGATCTTTGTCATCAAAGGTTACGAGCCTGAGAAAATTTGCCTTATATTTGAAAATAGGGAGAAATACCCTCTAAAAGTCATAGGACCTTAACGAAAACAACTCCATCACATTCAGCGCATAGGAGAACCCTACTGTAAAAGTATTAAGCTCCTATCTACAAAAATGTGGAACTTCACATTTTTTGCCAGAAGACCGATCACGGGTGCGTGTTTATTTGTTTTTTTTTGTTTTGTTTTGTTTTTCCCCCGGGATCATCGTATTGACTGAGTGGTCCTAGAATTTTGCAAGAGGGCTCATTATAACGGATATCAAAAGTTCTAGTGCCCTCTTTAAGTGACTAGAAAATTGGAGGGCAACTAGGCCCCCTCCCACGCTCATTTATTTCCCAATTTCAACGGATCAAAATTTTGAAATGGCCATTTTGTTCAACATAATCTAAAACCTTAATAACTATGTTTTTGGGATGACTTACTCCCCCACAGTCCCCAGGGGAGGGGCTGCAAGTTACAAACTTTGACCAGTGTTTGTATACAGTAATGGTTATTGGGAAGTCTACAAACGTTTTTCAGGGGATTGTTTTGGGTTGTGGGGGGGGTTGAGGGGAGGGGATTATGTGGGGGGATTTTGCTTTGGGGGAAAATGTCATGGGGGAAGATAAATTCAATGAAGAGGAATGCACTGATTTTTTTATTTTTTTAGAATTAACCCTCCTCCCATCAACTCTCCCAAAAAGAGCTGATCCGTTCCGGTTATGTTAACCGGACTTGTGCCTTTTTCTCCCACCAAGTTTCATCCCGATTCCTCTACTCTAAGCGTTTTCCAAGATTTTAGGTTCCGCCTCCTCCAACTACCCCTTCACCGGATCCGATCAGGATTTAAAATAAGAGCTCTGAGACACAATATCCTTCTAATCATCAATTTTCATTAAGATCCGATCACTCCTTCGTAAGTTAAAAAGACCTCATTTTATTTAATTTTTCAGAATTAACCCTCCTCCCCCAACTCCCTCAATGAGAGCGAATCCCTTCAGGTTATTTCAATCACGTATCTAGGACTTTTGCCTATTTTTTCACCAAGTTTCATCCCGATCCCTAAACTCTAAGCGTTTTCCGAGATTTTAGGTTCCCCCTTCAATTCCCCCAAATGTCACCGAATCCAGTCGGAATTTAAAATAAGAGCTCTGAGACACGATATTCTTTCAAACTTCAAATTTCAATAAATCCAATCTCTCCTTCGTAAGTTATAAATACCTCATTTTTTCTAATTTTCAGAATTACCCCCCCCCCCCCCCAACTCCCCCAAACAGAGCAGATCCGTTCTGATTATGTCAATTTTTATCACAAAAATCACAAAAATATGACAAAAATCCCAAAAATAAATTATTTTTATTACTATTCTCATGTGGCAGTGTTTAAAATTTTATTAGCTCCTCTTTTAATGTGTTAATTATTGTTTTCCTCGCCCAATTTTAATATAACGTTTTTATAAACTGTTATTTTTTTTTTTTTGTATTTACTTACCGTTTGTAAACTTACTCGGTCCTTAGTAGTTCAATTTCTCGCTGACATTGGTTTAATTTAAACAATATTCATGGCTGATTTGCACTTATTTAGTGTTTGTAAACTTGCGTGGTCTTTAAAAATTCGATTTCTTGTTGATACTGATTGATTTGAAAAGTGTTTATAGTTGATTTCTAAGGTGATAAGCTTATTACCTAGTTAGTTGTAGTTTATTTCTTTCTATTTCATTTTATCCTCAGTTTCTTTTCTGTATTTTTGTGTGTGTTTAATTTCCATTTCTGTTAATGTCAATTTACATTTTTGTAGTTGCAGATGTGAAATACATTTTTCCCGATTCATTCACTAATGAAATATCTATGTTTATGTGACCTTGTGACAAAGATGGATTTCTTGGAAAGGTGAAGTCTTTAAGCTAACAAACTATGGAGAATTAAAGTGTGAAAAATGTGGACATAAGGAAATTACAAAGTTTCTTGAAATTTTAAAGTTTTTGGCTTGATGTGTTATAGATTTTGAACTTCTGAGAAATTCAATCTCTCGAAAATTACCTGCTTTTCAAAAGATAAATCATCACAGTTGTCTTAACGAGGAAACTTTAAGGCTTATGATGGCAGAGTTGTGAGATTTGGTAAGTCTCTCGGAAATTAATTAGTTCTTTGGGTTGCAAAAATGTTGATTTTCAAAGACTTAAATAGGGGAGGGTGAAAATTAGTGATTTTCTTTGTAGGAAAAGTCTTTTGAGTCTCCAAATTCATAATGTTTGAGATAAATTAACTTGTGATACCTTTGAATAGGTTTTGTCTCATTCATTTATTGATTTCTTGAAAATGTGTCTATTAAAAATAATCAAGACTATGAAGAGGGTACCAGGTGGATAGGTGGCTGATATGCAAAGTTTGCTTGTAGTATAGGAAATCAGACAGTTCGTGGTAACGAACTGTAAGTAAGGAGTGACTTTGCTTAATAGCATCCATAACTCTACAGAATGAAGTTTTGATACCCATAGTTACATAAAAAATTGAATTATCATGCTGATTTCAAATAAATAAACTTCATAAGTTTAATTTTACCAACCAAAGGCTACTAGCCTATAAAAATTGCATGGTTTTCAAAAAGGAGGGAAACATACCCTAAAGCTCATATAATCAAAATAAAAATCATACCATCATATTCAACGCATCAGAAAACTCTACTGTAGAGGTTGCAAGCTCCTATCTGCAAAAATGGAATATTTTATTGTTTTTGCCTGAAGAAAAATCACGGATGCATGTTAATTTGCTTTTTTTTTGCTTTCTTTTCTCAGGGGTAATCGTAACGACTAATTGGTCTTAGAACATCGTGAGAGGGGTCATTCGAAGAGGAATCAAGAGTTAAGACGAATTAATAGGTTTCACCAAAAATATTGAAGGGAAACTAGGCCCCCTCCCCACCCCCTTTTTTCCCAGAATCGTCTGATAAAAATTTCTAAAAAAGGTATTTTTTTCATAATAGTTGAAAGGCGAAATAACTATGCTTTTAGATATAAATGACCCCCACAGCCCTAAGGGCAAGGTCTTTAAGCTATAAAATTTGTCCATTGTTTACAAATAGTATTTGTTATTGAGAAATATTCATACATTTTCGGGTAGGGGTGGGGCCAAATTTTCTGCTGGAAGTTTCTCCACGGGGGAAATTTTTGTGTGGAGGGAAGTTTCCAGAAGGTGAACTTGTCAGGGCAAATTGTACACTGGGATAATTTTCCAGAATTCCAATAAAAATTCTGTTTATGTGTCTTGCTTTCTGTTTTCAGTCTCAATTTCACGCGTGGATTTGTTTAAACTAATTTGCCGGTGCAACTCTTCACCAAGATTGAATTGTCTTAAGGAAACTTCCGTGAAGAAAAGGATTCCTCCGTGGAGGTGCGGCCAGTTTTCTTGGCATTATTCAAAAAACGATCAGAAGTTAAATAGAAAAAAAATGTTTCAACTGAAAGTAAGGAGCAATATTAAAACTTAAAATGAACAGAAATTACTACATATATGAAAGGGGCCTCCCCCTTCCAACACCTTAATCTTTTCGCTAAGGTTTGAACAGGGTCCCAGTTTTTTGAAGATGACTCCTGAAACACGACAGTCCTTCACAGTCCACACGACAGTGCCTGAAAAGAAGAATATGCTATAAGATTAACTTCTTCTGAAAAGTCTTAAGGCTGGACTGTGAGATTACCAAAAATTAGCTATGCAGAAGAGATCTTACAGTACGAAAAGCGGTGCTTTTAAGTTTTAGTGTTGCTCTTACTTTTAGTTCAGAAAGCTTGTAATTTTTTATTTAATTGTCTTTCAAGGCAAAATTACTTTTCATTCATTAGCAAAATTGGAGCAGTTTTTTTTTTTCTATCTTGAAACAAACATTTACAAAGAAGACAAAAACAAATGTATTAAGAGTAAGGTAACAGAAACTTACGGTTGTTATGTCATTTGGATGAGTAATAGTGTCTTTTCTCAGGAAAAATCTTCCCTCTGCAGCACCTGGAGCCTTAACACTAGATTCAGTTGGGTCAGTCTCTTCATGGTCCTCTTATTCTCTTGCAGTATATGCACTATGAGACGGCAGAGTTTGTAAAAGTTCCATTGGCCTAAAAAATTATCGTTAGAAACGAAATTCAAAAAAATTTCACTCATTACGAAATTCTTAGCTGTATTTTCATATTCTTAAACTATCAATTGCTTTGTAGATGAAAAAAATAAGTCAACAGCACATAAAACACATAGAAAACGGAACAGACAAATGTGGCCGATTATGCACAATTGTGTGCCTGAACAGAAGAATATGCCCTAAGATTAACTTCTTCTGAAAAGTCTTAAGGCTGGACGGTAAGATTACTAAAAATTAGTTATGCAGAAGAGATCTTACGATCCGAAAAGCAGTGCTTTTAAGTTTTAAATTTTAATGTTGCTCCTTACTTTTAGTTGAAAAGGCTTTATTTAATTGTCTTTAAAGGCGAAAATAAAAACACCTTTAATTCATTAACAAACTAGGAGCAGTTTTTTCTATCTTGAAACCATCATTTGCAAAGAAGATAAAAAAAAATAAAAACTTATTAAGAGTAAGATAGCAGAAACTTACGGTTGTTATGTCATTTATCAGAGTAATAGTGTCTTTTCTCAGGAAAAATCTTCCCTCTGCAGCACCAGGAGCCTTAATACTAGATTCAATGGGGTCAGTCCCTTCATGGTCCTCGTATCCTCTTGTAGCATATGGAGTATGAAATGGCAGATTTTGAAAAAGTTCAATCGGTCTAAAAAATTGTCGTTAGAAGCGAAATTCAAAAACATTTCGCTCATTAACAAAATTTATAGATGTATTTTCTGATCAAACATACTTTCGTTTATTAATAAATTCCAACAATAGGCAAATTGCATAACTTACAGCCTTTGCAGCGGGAGCTGGGGGGATTTCTGTATTAATTGATATTTAACCTTTAGACTATTTTAAGTTAAATGTCTATCTGAAAATATTAATAGGCTGCATTCGGAAAAAAAGACATGAGAGGGGATGGTTTTCTTGAAAAGCGACTCTTAAGAAAACTCTTAAAACCACACATGAACTTTTTATTTCCATTCAAATGAGCTCCCTGCAGACTTTATGCAAAAACATTTTCAATAAAAAAAATCTTTTTTAACAATTGGCATATTGCAAAACTTACCACCCTTGTTCTTTTTAATTGTTTTAAAAAACAGAATTGTGGCAAAGAGACAAACTTTAGCGTAAAGAGCGAGGGATTGCGGAGGGGACAACCCGTTTCATATATGGAGTAATTTTTGTTCGTTTTAAGTTTTAATGTCGCTCCTTACTTTCAGTTAAAAAAAACTAGTTTTTTGTATGTAATTTCTGAACGTTTTTGAATTAATGCATGTTTGATTTTGGTTCTCCGCACATCAATTATTAAAATAAAATTTGCATATTAATTCCTATTTTGGCTAAATGGCTTTCTCTTAGTTTTGATCAGACGATTTTGGGAGATAAAGGGTAGGGAAAGATGCCCAGTTGCTCTGCAATTTTTCAGTTACATAAAAAGGCAACTATAAATTTTAATTTTTAACGAATGTTTTTATTAGTAAAAATATACGTAACTTAAGAAGTAACTTACGTAACAAACTTTTATATTCAAAAATTTTATTATGTATATGAGGGGGTTTGTACCCTCGTTAATACCTCGTTTTTTACACTAAATCGTAAGTTTTGTCCCAATTCTTTAAGAATCACCCCTGAATCAGAAAGGCCGTTGAATAAATAGTTGAAATTACTAAAAACACTATAGCATAAAGAGCGAGGTACTTATCTCCTCCTAAATACCTCGCTCTTTATGCTAAAGTAGTTTTAGAACCCCTCATATGCGTAATAATCTCTGTTCGTTTTAAGTTTCAATGCTACTCCTTACTTTCAATTGAAAAAAAATTTTCATGTTTATTTTTTCATTGTTTTTCATAGTAATTTTAGAAAATCCTGCGCCCTTTTCCTTGAATGTCTGTTCACCCATGACATATTTCTCCAAGAGAATATCCTCTCACATAGCCCCCTCCCCTCAAACCCACAACCCCACCCTCAAAACCAAAAAAATCCCCCTGAAAAGGTCTGTACACTTCCCAATAACCATTATTATATATAGCCTAAACACTGGTCGAAGTTTGTAACTTGCAGCCCCTCCCCCAGGGACTGTGGGGGAGTAAGTCATTCCCAAAGACTTAGTTATTATGGTTTTTGACTATGCAGAAAAAATGGCTATCACAAAATTTTGATCGGTTGACTTTGGATGAAAATGAGCGATGGAGGGGGCCTAGGTGCCCTCCAATTTTTTGATCACTTAAAAAGGGCACTAAAACTTTTCATTTTCGTTAGAATGAGCCCTCTTGTAACATTCTAGGATCACTTGGTCGATACGATGACCCCTGGGGAAAAAAACAAAACAAAAAAACAAATAAACACGCACCCGTGATTTGTCTTCTGGCAAAAAAATACAAAATTCCACATTTTTGTTGATAGGAGCTTGAAATTTTTGCTATAAATTTTATATCTCAGGCTCGTAACTTTTGATGAAAAAGATTAAATTTGATTAAACATATATATTTAAAATCAGCATGAAAATCCGATTCTTTTGATGTTTATTTTAGCATCAAAATTCCGTTTTGTAGAGTTTTGTTTACTATTGAGCCGGGTCACTCCTTACTACAGTTCGTTACCACGAACTGTTTGATAGGTTAGGCTTGATGACATGATTAGAATTTGGAATTACTGATTTGGAACAAACGTATCGTATTCTTCCAGGTTCATTATTCAATAGCTCTTGTGTATTTTGATACAATTTAATAAATAAACCAAAGTGGTATATAGCCCCTGTTAGTTCATATTTACGCTTATAAGTGAAATAGGTTCTGATTCAAAGCTATTGTTTCTGCGTGGGATTAAATAAAAAAAAACAAGTTTTTTAAATGAAAGTAAGGAGCGACATTAAAACTTAAAACGAACAGAAATTACTCTGTATATGAAAGGGGCTTTTCCTTCTCAACGCCCCGCTCTTTACGCTAATGTTTGACTCTTTCTCTTAACTCTACATTTAAAAACAGTAAAAAACCTTTAGCGTAAAGATCGGGGCGTTGAGAAGGAAAAGCTCCATTCATATGCGGAGTAATTTCTGTTTATTTTAAGTTTTAATGTCGCTCCTTACTTTCATTTAAAAAACTTGTTTTTTTTCATTTAATTTCTGAACGTTTTTGAATCAATGCATGTTTCGATTTTGGGGTTCGCCACCTCGTCAGTACCTCGCTCTTTACACTAAAGCTTAAATTTTGTCCCAATTCATTAAGAATGACCCCTGAATCACAAAAGCCGCAGAATAAATAGTTGAAATTATTAAAAATACTTTAGTGTAAAGAGCGAGGTATTAGGAGGAGGTGAGCCCCTCACATGGGTAATAATTTCTGTTCGTTTTAAGTTTTAATACTGTGTTACTTCCAGCTGAAAAAAAACTTTTTCATTGTTTTTTTTTAAGTAATGCTAGTACATCCTGCGCTCCCTTCCTGGACATTTTCTTCCCTCATGACAAATTCTCGATGGAAAGTTCCCCCCAGCATATCCCCCTCTTCTCAACCCCTGCATCCAACCAAAAAATCCTCCTGAAAACGCCTGTACACTTCCCAATAACCATTACTATATGCAAGCACTGGTCAAAGCTTTGAACTTGTAACCCCTCCCACGGGGACTGTGAGGGAGTACGTCGTCCTCAAAGACATAGTTAGAAGGTTTTTCGACTGCGCTGAATAAAATTGCTATCTCAGAATTTTGATCCGCTGACTTTGAGAAAATAATTAGCGTGGGAGGGGGCCTAGGTTCCCTCCAATTTTTTGGTCACTTTAAAAGGGCACTAGAACTTTTTATTTCCGTTAGAATGAGCCCTCTTGCAACATTCTAGGATAATTGGGTCGATACAATCACCCCTGGGAAAAAAAAAACAAATAAACACACATCCGGGATCTGCCTTCTGGCCAAAAATATAAAATTCCACATTTTTGTAGATAGAAGCTTGAAACTTCTACAGTAGGGTTCTCTAATATGCTGAATCTGATGGTGTGATTTTCGTTAAGATTCTATGACTTTTAGGGGGTGTTTACTCCTATTTTCTAAAATAACTCAAATTTTCTCAGGCTCGTAACTTTTGATGAGTAAAACTAAACTTGATGAAACTTATATATGTAAAATCAGCATCAAAATACGATTCTTTTGATGTAGCTATTGGTACCAAAATTTCATTTTTTAGACTTTTGGTTACTATTGGGCCGGATCGCTCCTTACTACAGTTCGTTACCACGAACTGTTTGATAAGCTAATAGGTTTAAAAAAAAATGCATATGATGCTAACCTAAAACACATAAGGAGTGATCAATTCATCTCAACCTTTGCTACAATACGTCAAGTCAACTTGATATTATATCAAAAACTAAACATGCCGAACAGGAAGGCACAATTTGATCTATATTCCCATTGGTGTCTGTTTTTTTATGAATTCTTACCTCAAAATTTTAAAGCTCAAAAGCATAAATTCTTGTAATGCATGTTTTTACGCACAGATGCTGAAAAACTGATTTCTTTATTAATTAATTTAATTTAATCAGACTTTAAATAAGTTTGATAACTTAAAAGAAATCTACTAAAAACAAAATCATATAAATGATAATAAATAACATCAATTAAAGTTTCTTCACTTTAGGTTATACTGCTATAAGTTCTGGCTCTTCACCGGAACCAGGTTCTTCAGGGTAAACAGATGGGTTACACAAGGGTCCACTTACATCAAACAAGGGATAACATGGAAGAATATTTGTCATTGTTATTCCTGCTGTCTCCGTCACTGTTGCCCGAAAGAAAAAGATATAAGCCTATGGTGTGTCGTATAATTGAATAGCTACTATTTAAACCAGCCAATGGCAATAATATAAGGACACAAGTATAAATAAGAGGCGTAAAATGAACTGCACTTACTAAAATATGGAAATAAAACTGATTTATATTATAAGTGCATGAATGGAAAAGTCAATAAGTCGAGGAAAATGAGTTAAAAAGGTAAAGGGATGCATAACCTAATCTGTTCTGAGCCATCAGTTCAAAGTTTCTTACGTTTTAAAAAGTAGAGTTGATAGAAAGATTCAAACTTTAGCGCAAAGAGCTGGGCGTCGAGGAGGGAACAGCCCCTTTCATACACGGAGTGATTTCTGTTTGTTTTAAGCTTTAATTTCGCTCTTTACTTTCAGTTAAAAACTGTTTTTTTTTCAAATTCAATTTCTGAACGTTTTTGAATTAATGCATGTTTTGATTTTGGCTCTCCACACATGAATAATTAAAACGAAATTTGCATATTTATTTATTTTTTAGGGTAAAGGGCTTCCTCATAGTTTTGATCGGACGATTTAGAGAAAAAAGGGGTGGGGAGGGGGCCTAGTTACACTCCAATTTTTTGGTTATTTAAAAAGGCAACTAGAACTTTGAACTTTTACGAACATTTTTATTAGTAAAAATATACGTAACTTACGAATTAACTTACGTAACGAACTTCTATATTCATTTGTTTTAATTACGTGTATGAGGGGGTTCACCCCCTCGTCAATACCTTGCTCATTACGTTAAAGCTTAAATTTTGTCCCAATTCCTTGAGAATGACCCCTGAATCACCACGGCCGTAGAATAAATAGTTGAAATTAATAAAATTACTTTAGCATAAAGAGAGAGGTATTAGGAGGAGATGAACCACTCATACGCGTAATATTTTCTGTTTTTTTTTAAGTTTTAATGCTGCTTCTTACTTTCAGTTGGAAAAAATTGTTTCATATTTATTTCTTCATGTTTTTTTTCAAAAAATCCTAAAAAATCCTGCACCCCTTCAGGGAAATTTTCTTCCCCCCATTACAATTTACTCCATGGTCAATTTTTGGTCACTTAAAAAGGACACTAGAACTTTAAATTTCCTTTAGAATGAACTCCCCGTGACATTGTAGGACTATTGGGTCGATACGATCATCCCTGGGGAAAATAAAGAAAAAAAAAACAAAAAGAAAAAAAAACAAACAAATAAACACGCATCCGTGATCTGTCTTAGGGCAAAAAATTCAAAATTCCTCATTTTTGTAGATGTGAGCTTGAAACTTCTACTGCAGGAGTTTAGAACACGCTGAATGTGATGGCGTAATTTTTGTTAAGATTTTATGACTTTTAAGGGGTGTTTCCCCCTATTTTCTAAAATGAGGCATATTTTCTCAGGTTCGTAAGTTTTGATGGGTTAGTTTAAACTTGATAAAACTTATATATTGAAAATCAGCATTAAAATGCAATTCTTTTGATGTAACTATTGTTATAAAAATTCCGTCTCTTAGAGTTTCGGTTACTATTGAGCCGGGTTGCTCCTTACTACAGTTCGTTACCACAAACTGTTTGATATGGCTACAAGTAGTGGCTTTTTATTAAGTTGAATATCCCCCTTAACATTTTAAGAGAGTCTCAACCTTATGCCAATAGCAGTTCCCGAGATATTACAGATAAAACCTTTTGAACCCATGTACATAGTGTATTTTCATTTAGCTAATTCTTCTCATTATCCCCTAAAGTTTTCACCTTAATGACCATAGCCATTCCAGATTTATTGCACTTAAGCTCTCTTTTGACAAGGTGGGTGCACTTAAACTCTTTTTACTGAAACTCAAGAGGCAGTAGAAAAGATAGCAATCTTATTTTCAACTAGTTCTAGTCAACTGCTGACACTGTCACAGTCCCTGCACTTTTTTTATATCATTAGAACTTTTAATGTTCAATTGAATGAGCCCCCTCCAAAAATCCCACGATAAACTTCTATATGTGTGTTGGCTCTGGGAAAACTAAATATGTAACATACTAAAGGCTTTAGCTCTTTACTAGAGGCAATGCTAGAGACCTACCCCCTGATAAATTTAAATAAAGGTTGTCCACAACAGAAAATTTCAAACAAAAATAAAGAGCTATATTAAACAAAATTTAAGCACCAATAAAGTAAAATAATAATTCAAGAGTGAAACCAGCAAAACTCGCTATTAATAAGCAAATGAAACTCACCACAAACAAAAAATACAAAAGATTATCAAGTCAAACTTAGCACGAACAGAAACTACCATAAAAAGGAGTTGACCTAACACCCCTTATGCTTTCTAATAACAAGAAAGTCATTTGTACTTTACATTATTTTTTTTAGATGTTTTTTTTGTTACTCTTTGTGGTGACAAAAAAAAAAAATCATCACAACAGCTAAAACGACTAAAAACTGAAAATTGCTCAGTCGAAAATTGAATGAAAACTCTAAGTTTACGATTTAATATTTACTAATGAGGGGCTGAAAAGTCACCTGAAAACTATTAACTGATTTTTTATCACCCCCCACCCTCCCTGAGGGAATTCCTGTGCACAATCTTGCCTTGTCGACAAGAAGGTCATCTAAAAAAACAGACTTTGTGTCCCATTACCCCAAAAAATTATGGTCTTGCAGCCCCCTTAAGCGATCGGCAAGATTATCGCTTGTATTCCACTGGACACTAAATCCAATGCTTAAATTATAAGATTTGTCTAATCTTTGAATTTTCTAGGCATTCGTAACGAATAGATTTAAAATCAAAAAATAGTAAAAACAATTTGACAGTTCCTGGTAAACAAATAATGTAATTAAAAAGCAACTATTGCTAATGTTAACCAAAAGTCTTAAAAAGAAAGTTTTTAAGAGAGTCTTAAAGTCTTAAATAGAACTTATTTACGTTTAAAGTAACAGTCCAAAGGATGGTAGCAAAAAAGATTTGCATAATTGCAGGAAAAGCGAGCAATCACCTAAAAAATTGAATCGATTCTGATGAAATCCTACAATTTGACTCAATGTATGTGATGCATTGCCAAGGATCCTTTACCAGGGTTCCTTTGCCAGTGTCAAACCATTATGTGCAAAATATAGAATCTTTTTTTTTTGAGAAGAATAGTCATGTCTATTTTTGCTGGTTTTTCTTCAGTGATTGTCGAGTGATTGAATCTAACTAATGTCCTAGAATATTAGGCCTGGGCACATTTGAAAGTTAATTTGAAACTCTCTGGGATCTACTAAGAACCACTATACAGGAAACACCACAGAAAACTGGCAATTTCTGATGCTTGTTGGTGGAAAACAACAACTTGGGCCCAAAAGGGCCAAGTGGGTAAAAAAGCAGCAAAAATGCTATCGAGCCATAGTTGTACTATCAGTCAGTAGCTACGGGAAAATATTCATTTTTTCCACCAGTTCGAGATGTCATAATTTTATGCTTTGATGTATTCGTTATTTTAAATTGGAATGTTGGTCAATCGTATGACTCTGTAAGCTCAGCTAGAGTCTACCCAGCTCTAAATGGGTACTTCGAGAAATTTGAGGGAAAACCCAGGGGAAGCGTCTACAGATATGCCCCAAACTACAAATTGCACTCCTGGTTGAAGGCACTGACTCAGGAGATTGGTATCTGAGCAACACAGGCCAGAATGAAATATATATATATATATATATATATATATATATATATATATATATATATATATATATATATATATATATATATATATATATATATATAATATATAATATATATATATATATATATATATATATATATATATATATATATATATATATATATATATATATATATATATATATATATATATATGTATATATATATATATATATATATATATATATATATATATATATATATATATATATATATATATATATATATATATATATATATATATATATATATATATAAGCGTATTCGTCCCTAAATATGAACGCAGTCCATATAAAATAAATGGTGATTTCGCAATAACAAAATGAACTATTATAGATTAAATGTACTATTCACGGGACCGCAGCTATGTTTACCCCCCTCAGCTTGTCTCTAGACACGGAAGCTATAGCCAATTTTCATACTTAAGCAGCTCTCTTGTCCTATTTTTATATATCTAGTTTTCTAGATATATAGATTTATAGATATATAGATTTGAAATTCTAGTTTTCAGGAAAAAAAAAAAATCAGGAGGGTAGTATAATTTTGGTAATCAAATGGCAATACCGAAAAGGAAGCTGAGTATCAAATTACCAATATATCAGCTCATTACTATTACGACGAGTATTATACTTGGTCTGGGTTCCAAACAAAAATAATTTGATGATGTCTTAGAGTCTCAGGCACTTTTAGAAAGTGGCAAACTTTAATTTTTTTGTTTTCCGACGGGACTTAAAATTGAAAGCGTTAGATTATTACGAAGAATATTAACGATATTGGGAACTATTAAGAGATGAGGTGCAAGGCGTATCCCCTCGGGAAGTTTGGACCTGGAAAAGTCTCCCTCGCAGAAAACTCCCCCATCAAGCAAAACTGAGCACATTTAAATTATTTTACTTACATTCCATAATACAGGCGAAACGTTTGGTAAGGAATAGCCTACCATATATGTTTTGAATTTTCATATATTTAATTCATTCGTGTTTTGAGAGAACGAGTAACCATAGCATAGTAAGATACAAGCTAAAGAAAATAATTAAAAAATATAAAATTAGTGACGAATGTAGAATAATTAACCTAGAATGGAAGTGCATTGATAAAACAAGACGAAACTAAGGAGTAAGAGTTATTACTTCAATTATACCTGATATGAAGCTGATCGGAGGCTTCAGCCAACATCTTGGGGAGAGAGAGGATTTTGCCGAAGGGCTGGGCATTTTATCGAATATTTTGGTGACATTTATATTAAAATAACTTCCTTTTTTTGTTCTTTTTAAAAGGGGACTAATCTTTTTTCTTTGATTTTACGTCGTATATCTCCATCAATACAATGCCCCCCCCAAAAAAAAAAATTATGTAAAGTAATGGGGTGTTCACCCGCTGTTTTACCAACTTGAATTGTTTGTCCAATTGGCAGAAGAAATTGAAAGGGGCGTCCTTTTCCCCCCATGCGTTACGTCCTTGTAGACAGCCATAGTGCCTGATACTAGTTCAGCCCTTGCGATGGGGCAAAATCTCAATGAGGCAAAATCGTAGTTTAGTGTCATAAAATGGTAGAAAATTCTGCTTCCCAATGGCAAAATGTTTTTGGTTATTTTAAAATAGCTCTAGAGTTTTTAATCTTCCAATTGAATGAGCCCTCTTCCGATCTTCTAGGGCCATTGGTTCAATATGATCACCCCGAGAAAACAAAAATAAAAACACGTATCTATTATTGCCAGTAAAAAATGTATAAAAATTTATTTCTTTGCGAGTAAAAGATGTATAATTCCACATTTTTGCAGTAAGGTTTTCTTATTCAGGACTGCGTAGAGACTGTCGCATTGCAGTGTGCAATACCACAGTAAGTCCACAGTAGGGTTTCTTCTAATATACTGTATCTAATGGTATGACTTTCATGAAGATTACTTGCAATTTTTGGGTGTTTACCCCATATTTTGAAGATCAGGCAAATATTCACAGGCTTCATGCGTTTGATTTTTTGAAAATCTAATCTATCTAAATTTTGTATTCTAAATTTATTTTTATTCCCTGAATTCTGTATATAAATGATTTTTTTTCCTTTTAGTAATTCAATCATACGTGTTCCTCTTTCTCTAAAGGCCTTAGGAACCTTTTATGGGAAAAGTATAGTGCATTATTGTATATGTGTTTCATAATAAAAAACTGTTTTTATCTTATCTTACACTGAAGGCCTTTCAAATAACCACGTTCTTCCTATACCCAAAGCCTTTCCTAAACCAAAGTCTCAGTACTTCATGTCAGGAAAGCAATAGGCGAAGAGAAGTAAAGATAATGGGTATGGAGAAAGTTTTAGGTATATGTAAGGTCCTATCTATACAAGAATGTCTTTATTCTACCTAAGGCCATATCTATAATCATGGCCTACTACTTTGTATTCTTCAGGATTACCCTGCATCGAAGGTCCTCCCTTTGAGAGTCGGTAAGATCTGTGTCAAATAGCTTTCCTGTATCTAAGGCCACGTATATAAGGGTCATGGTCTACATAGCCTATACACAAGGTATTTCATGGGCAAAGGGAAGGCCTCGAATATGGGGCAAGCTTTGGATGTAAAGAAGGCATTGAGTAGACTCAACGCCTTCCCTATTTTTAAAGGGTTCCTTGCACACGAGGCCCTGATTACACCAGAGTCCTTCCTTATATCTAAGACCTTTCCCATGTCCATGGCTTTTTCCCTACTTAAGACCTTGCCTATCCTTAAGGCCAACTATATACCCAAGGCTTAGCCAATACCCTCAGCCTTCGCTAGAACCAAGACATTCCCAATAATCGTCGCATTTCCTATGTCATAAGCTTTCCTTATGCTTAAAACCTTGAATATAGAGCCTTAGACCTAAGATTTTCCCTGTACCCATGGCCTTCCTAATACCTAAGGCATTTTTCATAATCAATGACTTCCTTTTATTTAAGGCCTTCCGTATATTAGAGTTTTTGATATTACCAAGCCATTCCCTAAGTGCAAGGCGTAAAATTATATATTTTGATAGGTGTGGGATATAATGAGTTCCTTGTGTATAGGGAAAGCCTTGGGTGTAAGGAAGACCCTACCTATATTAACGTCAAAGGTCTTTCCGGCACCCAGAGCTTTATAGTTTCCGAAGTCTAGCATTTCTTATACAGAAAGCCTTGAATATAGGGAAACTCTTATTTCCTCCACTTATCCACCCTTCGTGCCTGTATGTATGAATGAACGCTTTCAACGTTACAAAAAAATCATTTAACTTAAATAAAAGAGAGGCCTCACCCCTCAGAACCCATATTCAGGCTTAGTGAAAAGGAAGGGATATTACACATTCATTTCTAACTCCTCCTGCCAGACCCCTTCCATACTCATCTAAAGTTTCATGGAGAGTTAGGTAATTCGTATAAAAAATGTACTCCTTAAGGTATACATCCATATCCTCGCCCTGCTGCATAGTGGTCCTCATCTTTTCTCCATAATAGCTGATGCGCAATTACACACCGCTGAAAAAAAGTTTCTGAATCATCAAATGACTCAATTTAGTTAAATGAAGCTTTAAAATCATTATCTCTTTTAACAGTTTACAGGGTATTGACCTCGTGACTTTTTAGTGACAAATCTGCAACCACGCATAGCTACTGCCTCTGAATCTGGAACGCTCAATGTAGAGTTTTTTTCGACATTATTAGATCAATTTACTGTCTCAAAATACTTAATCGACGGCAAATCCAAATAAGCGGAAATTTATTTCTGAAAAATGAATTTCCTTGGAAATTCAATTTTTTAGACAATTCTAGATTCAATTTTTTAGACAATTCTTAGACAATTCATAAGGTAAAACATTGACCTTAATCTGTGACCTTTTTTCATGAGAAAAATATAGAACACTTAATTTTTGTAATTTGGAGTTTAAAACATTTACATTAAGGTTCTTCATAATGCCGTGTTGGATGTCATGGTTTTTATTTAAATTCTTTGCCTTCTAAGGACGTTTCTGCCTTTTTTTTTAATTATGCATATTTTTGGAGGCTCATTGTTTTCGGTGGGTAACTTTTGTCATAATGAATTTTATATATTCAGAACCAGCATAAGAACAATTTGATCTTTTGACGCATTGATTTTTATAAAAACAACCTTTTCGGTTTTGGTGGCTTTTTTAAGAGTTGACCGTTGTTAACAGTTCGTTAGCTTAAACTATTTGAATCTACAATAAATAAATAAAAAATTGATTATTTCAATTTAAGTGTTAATTTTAAGAAATCTTTGGAATGCATGCCTCCACCTCCCCCTCCTTTCTCAGAGTTTTGTGTCATGCAAGCATTTGAATATAAATTTTCATGGTGCAAAGAAAACAGCTCGTTCCTTCATAGGAAAAGCGTTATCATTTTGCTGCACTCATACCCAAGATTAACAGAATCGAAGTAGATTTCATGAATATTCTTAGGCTTTAATTTTTAATGTTAAAAAAACAACTGAAAGTTAATCTCTTAAAAAAAAGAAAAATGACTTCTTAACGGAGAATTACTAAGTTTGGGAATGAGAAGCAAGTTATCCAGGGATCAGACACTCTCCCATCTCCCTTCCTAAAGATTAATCAACCTGTCCTCCATACTAGCTTATGCGCAATGACATACTGCCTCACATATTTTTTTTTCGAACGTCAAGGAAGTAAGCTGAAAAAATTAAAATAGATGTCTATATTAACTGTTTATTTTGAGTGGACTCTGCTGTTCTTTAGGAATGAATACGCCACCACGCTGCATTACTCCCTCTGAAAGTACGAGGATTGGAACAAGCTATTGGAACGAGCTATTGAACACTAGAACAAACCTTTTGGCTGCTTAAAAAGGACGATATAAAGATTAATTTTCGTTCAAGTTAGCCCTCTCTCGATTTTGTTGTCTATTCGTTGGATGTAATGGCCTTTCAAACGGTTCGTGGTAACGAGCTGTAAGTAAGGAGCAACTCGGCTCAATAGTAACCGAAGCTATAAAACCGGAATTTTAATATCAGTAGCTTCATCAAATGAATCAGCTTATTATGCTGAATGCAAATATATACGATTCATCAAGTTTAATATTTCCTGTTAAAATTTGCCTGATTTTTGAAATAAGGGGGAAATGCACCCTATGATAAAAGAAAACTTAGTGAAAATCCCACCATCAGGTTTAGTATACTAGATAACCTCACTTTAGAAGTTTCAACCTCCTATTTAAAATAAAGTGGAATTTTGCTATTTTGCCTGAAAAAAATATCACAGATGCGTGTCTATTTGTTTGTTTGTTGTTGTTTTTTCAGGGATGATTGTATCGAAATTTTCATCCGAAAAGATCGGGAAAGACTGCATTCGGATGGAAGTTAAAAGTTCTAGTGTCCATTTAAAAAAAAACAAAAATATTGGAAAGCAGCTCGGCCCCTTCCCAAGCCCTTTTTCCCCCAATATTATCTTATAAAAATTTTGAGATAGATTTTTTGTTCAGTACAGTTAGAAATCGAGTAGTTATGTACTTAGGCGTAAAATGACCCCCACAATCTGTGGGGAGAGGCCTCTAAGTTGTGAAATTTTCCCATTGTTTACGTATGGGTCTAGTATTTTTTATTGGGAAGTACACATTTTAGCGGAGGGAGAGAGGGAGGGGGGTGTGCTTAAGGTGGAATTCTATAGGGATAATCTTCCATGAGGATGTTTTCTCGGGTGGGTTGGGGTAGATATTCCAGGGAGAATTTTACACTGGAGGAACTTGACCGAATTACTTTACGAAATTCTTTTTAATTATCTTACATTCTCTTGGCCAAATTTTTTTATGTGGAGATGTTCCAGGGGTATTATTCAAGGGCTTTTTTCCACATGTTTTGATTTCCAGAAAATAATTTCCAAGGACGGGGGCATTTCAGGAGTGATCGAGAAACCGATTAGAGATTTAAGTCTTATTCAAGTGAAAGAATGCTAAGGAGAATTTTTAGGCTGAATTGTCCGCAAGCAATTTTACAGGGAACGGCGATTCCCAGCGAGGATAGAACTGTCTCGAGGGAATTTGACGGGTAGGGGACACTTTACATTGGATTAAATATCCACGGAGGATTTACAGTTAACAACTCTAGCATAAGAAGCAAGGTATTGAGGAGGGAGTAACTCTTCGTTTACAAAACAAATATGCAAATATTAAACAAATATTAAAATTAATATGCAAATTTTGTAAAACAATAAAATTACTTTTTCAAAAAATAAAAACTTTAGTGGAAAGAGTGAGCCGTCGAGGAGGGGGCAGACCCTTCCATATATATATATATAAATATATATATATATATATATATATATATATATATATATATATATATATATATATATATATATATATATATATATATATATGTATATATATATATATATATATATATATATATATAATATATATACTATATATATATATACTGTTTATTTGTTTTAGTGTTTGTTTGTACGTCTGTGCTAAAAAAAACTAACAAGAAAAAGAAAAAAATCTAAGAAAAAAAAAAAATAAAATAAAACCTTAAAAACAAATATTAAGAAACCTACGAAAAAAACTAAGAAAACCTAAAAATAAAAAATAAAAAAAAAACTATATGCAGTTAACAATAAGAACCTTGCATACATTTTGCTGTGGTAGGGGTGTTGCAACGTGTTACTGGGGCACGAAGCGCCTTAGCAACGCGTTGCAGGGGTCAGTTCGCGTGCCGACTGACTGTCTGACACCCCACATGTTCCTGGGGTACGTAGGTTCAGGTTTAGGAGCGAGGGGGACTAGATGAGACTCCATATGTTGCTGGGGCGCCCAGCACCGCAGCAACACCTGGCAGGAGTCAGCAAGTACGGAATTATTTCTGTTAATTTTAAGTTTTAATGTTGCTCCTTATTTTAAGCTCAAAAAACTTGTTTTTATTTAATAGAAAAAAAAATTACACTTGCAATCATAATCTTTGTTCTCGAAAAGATTCCAAATTCAAACTCCAATATATTGCAGCTTGAAACCTCAAAAGTATTGTTCTCCAATATACTCCATTTGATGATGGGATTTTAATCAAGAACACTTACCTTTTTAACAGTCTTTTCCTCCTTTTTTTAAATTGAGACAAATTTTCTTGGGCTCGTAGTTTCTAATGGGTAACATGAGATTTCGTGGATTTTAAGTATTTAAAGTTCAAATAAAAGGATGATTTTTTTATGCGTTAATTGTTATCTAAACTCAATTTTTAGATTTTAGGTTAGTATTTGTCCAAGTCACTCCTTCCTAACAGCTTGTTGTCCTGAACTTTTTGAATGTATAAAAATAAACACTTAGCTATATTTTTCCGTTCGAACTTCAATAAAAACAAAATTGACAACACTTGCTTCTTCTATCCTTGGAAATTCCCAAGTATATGAATGTAAACCTTCATATTACAGTGAAAGGGGAGTAATCGACTGGCAATTATCCAGGCTTAATCCAATTGCAGCAAGATGAGCGATTTCTATATTTACCTTAAGAATGACTGGAGGTATTCAGTTGTAACTTTGAGGGCTACTACTACTACTACTACTACTACTAATTTTGCTCTTATAATTTAAATAAATCCAAAGAGTGTAAGTGAATCAAGTTGTCAATGAGCATGGATAAAATTTTTTGGAATGAGCGAATTTTACAGAAGGCTCATTTGATTATAATATTAAAGTTCTGGTTCCAGTTTAACAGTCAAAATTGATGAAGGATAACTAGTCCACCTTCCCTGACACCCTCTTTTCCCAAATGCATCCAATTAAAATTCAAGATAGCCATTTTGTTCACAATAGTCCAAAGAACATATGACAATATATTTAAGGTGGAAGGAGCCCATTAGAGCCCTGGGGAAAAAGCTGTAAGCCATGCCCCAGGCGTATAAGGCTAGTATGGAGCGGACGATTGTATGAACTTTGTATATATGAAGCTCATACGATTGGAGGTTAGATTTGCCCTTTATGAGGGAAAAAAGTGAATAAAGGGCAACTAGCCCCTTCCCCACAAGCCTCTCATGTCTCAAAACACATCTGATTAAAATTGTAATTCAACAATTTTGATCAACATTGTTGGAAAGTCCTGTATCTATGTCTTTGGGCCTGTCAACCTCCTCACAGTCCATAGGTTAAGGGCTTTAAGTTAGGCAATTCGTTCATTTTTAACATAAAGTACATTTTATTGAGAAAGATATGCAAGTGTGAAGTTTATTTTCCAACAAGACAAAGGGAATTCTGTTGAGCCTTTAAGAGAGTGATGAGAGGAATGTTCAACTAAATCAAAACATTTTATGTGTACATTGTGAGAAAGGTGCAACTTTTGAATGACTAGGTAAAATAATTTGTAACTTTCAGGAAATCAAAAGCGAGATTATCAAAAAGAGAGTATTTGCATGCTAACCCTACAAGTATAACTACCACTACTACTACTGGTATCACTTAACTACTACTACTTTCACACTACTTTATTTAAAATATTAAGGAAAAATCACAACTAAATCAAAAGACGATATGTGCATGTAAATTGTCAAAACAGTTTATCTCAAGAATTGATTTGCTTATTCAATTGGAATTTTCACAGAAAAAATAACAGGGAAAAACCATCTGACCAAAAGGCAATATGTGCAAGCTACTACTAATGCTCCTACAACTGCTACATTTACTAGTATTAATAATACTTCAACTACTACTTTTATAGGAACTACTAATAAAGACATAGGTTAATACTGTTGCTGCTACTAGCACTACTGCTATTAATATGGATACTACTACTAGTAAGACAAATACTGCTACTATGACTGGTAGTAAAACTATGCCTAAGGGTAAGGAGGAAAATTTTTTAATGATTTTTTTTTAGTGGGACAGATGAACTTAATCACAAAACACCGTCTGTATGCAAGTTGTCAGAAAGATGTAGCAGCAATATCTTAGGAGCAGTTTGGTTGGTGAAGTCAAAACTAAAAGGCCTTGTTATGGAAGATATTGAGCTAACCCAAAACAAATGCAGCCAAATGCTACTGCTTGTACTCATAATACTACTACTGCTGCTAATATTCCCTCTACTAATACTACCACTAATATTATTATTACTAGTTCTACTGGTACTACTGCCACTAAGGCTAAGGCTGCTACCATTAATTCTGCTGTTACTCCAACTCCTGCTGCTACTAAAACTAAGGGTATTAGTAATAAACTAAAGGTACAAAAAATTGGAAAAATTAAAACTGTATCTTACTAGACCGAAACACATTGTGCCTGTACAGGCTCTTAAAAAGACATATCACAAATGCTTCTGCAGCGTTTCATGGTATTAAGTTTAAGCTTTCAGCACGTGATGAAGGGAATGTTAAACAAACCAAAAGGTGCTATGCGTATACTGCTACTAATGCTACTAAAACTGTTGCTACTACGCAAACTAAGAGCATTAAGGAGAAGCTTTCAAGGAACATTTAGGCGGACGTTGAACTAAATAAAGCAATTTCTAGTACCATTTTTAAAAGTCAAAACAGATTGGTGAGCATGCAGCCCTCCTCCCAAGTCCATTCCTTTTTCTAACAAAACTAGTTAAAATTTTTAGATAGTCATTTTCTTCAGCATAGTAGAACAGTCCATTAACTATGTCTTTCGGGATATCAGGTATGTCAAAATTTATGGTGATTTGATCTAGTTTTAAGCTTGGAACACTATTTGACATTATTTCTGGTAATTTCTTCTGATGGGGCTCTTTATTTTCCTTTAAAAAACTTGTTTTGTGGAAAAAGTTGTTTAAGTTAATAAAGATAAATAGTTAATTCTTTTGATATATCATTTTCATTTTTTTTGAGTTTCGGTTATAATTGGATCAAGTTACTCCTTAATTGTAGTTCATTATCATGAACTGTTTGATTACTATATCTTTTTGTCACAAACAGGGGAATAGCACTCACTATGTTTGCAAAATTTATTATTTATTTATTTGTTTTAGAGCAGGGCAATTCTTATAGAAAGAGTTCTCGTAGAAACTCTGAAAGGGTGCCCTTTTAAAGAGTCAAAAGTAATTTGAGGAGAACTACCCCCCCCCCCCCCTACATCTATCATTTTTCAAACACATCTAATCAAACTTCTGAGATAGCCATTATATTCACCACAGTCGAAAACTCCAGTAATTTTTTTTTTTTGGGGGGGGGGGGTTTAACACACTGCACTCCTACAGCCCTCAGGCCACATACTATAGTAGTTATGAATTATTAACACATAAGGTTTGTTATAGAAGGGGTGGTCGTATGAACTTTGAAAGGGGCTCATTCGATTGGAAATCAGAAGCTCTAGTGAGCTTTTTAAGAATCAAGGAGTTAAAGGACCACTAGCCATCCCCAACTTAGTTCCCCCAAAAGACATCCAGTAGCAATTTTGAGATAGCTATATCAATCAAAATAGTCCAAAGGTCATATAATAAGGCCCTCAGGATTGAAACAAACCTGCAGAGCCTGGGGGCAAGAGTTTTAAGCTATGCCCCGTGGGCATGCAAGGTTCTTATGGAAGGTGTGATAGTATAAAATTTAGAGGAAATTCATTTGATTCGAAATTGAAACTGCATGTTCCGTTTTTATGGCACTTGGTATTAACCAACTGACATATAGCAATCGCCAATTCTGGCGGTCTGTCTGTCTGTCTGTCTGTCGGTCTGTCGGTCCCGGTTTTGCTACTTTAGGCACTTCAAGGTGAGCTAGGACGATGAAATGTGGCAGGCGTATCAGGGACGGGTCCAGATTAAATTAAAAATAGTCGTTTTCTCAATTTGACCATCTGGGGGGAGTGGGGGGCCGGTTAATTCGGAAAAATAGAAAAAATGAAGTATTTTTAACTTATGAATGGGTGATGGGATCTTAATGAAATTTCATGTTTGGAATGATATTGTGTCTCAGAGCTTTTATTTTAAATCCTGATCGGATCTGGTGACATTGGGGGGAGTTGGTTGGGGGGAACCTAAAATCTTGGAAAACACTTAGAGTTGAGGGATCGGGATGAAACTTGATGGGGAAAACAAGAACAAGTCCCAGATACATGATTGACATAATCGAAACGGACCCGCTCTCTTTGGGGTAGTTGGGGGGGGGGGGGGGTAATTCTGAAAAATTAGAAAAAATGAGGTATTTTTAACTTACGAACGGGTGATCAGATCTCAATGAAATTTGATGTTTAGAAGGATATCGTGTTTTAGAGCTCTTATTTTAAATCCCGACCGGATCTGGTGACATTGGGGGGGGGAGTAGGGAGGGGGAAACCTAAAACTTGGAAAACACTTAGAGTGGAGGGATCGGGATGAAACTTGGTGGGAAAAATAAACACAAGTGTTAGATACATGATTGACATAAACGGAACGGATCCGCTCTCTTTGGGATAGTTGGGGGGGGGTATTTCTGAAAAATTAGAAAAATGAGGTATTTTTAACTTACGAACAGGTGATCGGATCTCAATGAAATTTGATATTTAAAAGGATATCGTGGCTCAGAGCTCTTATTTTAAACCCGACCAGATCTGTTGACATTTGGGGGGGGGGGGGTTGGGAGGGGGAAACCTAAAACTTGAAAAACACTTAGAGTGGAGGGATCGGGATGAAACTAGGTGCAAAAAATAATCACGAGTCCTAGATACATTATTGATAGAACCGGAACGGATCCGCTCTCTTTGGGATAGTTGGGGGAGGGGTTAATTCTGAAAAATTAGAAAAAATGAGGTATTTTTAACTTACGAACAGGTTATCAGATCTCAATGAAATTTGATGTTTAGACGGATATCGTGTCTCAAAGCTCTCATTTTAAATCCTGACTGGATCTGGTGACGTTGGGGGAAGTTTGGGGTGGGGGAACCTAAAATCATGGAAAACGCCTAAATTGGAGGGTTCAAGATGAAACTTGGTGGGAAAAATAAGCAGAAGTCTTACATACGTGATTTACATAATTGAAACGGATCCGATCTATTGGGGGGGGGGTTATTCTGAAAAATAAGAAAAAATGACGTATTTTTAATTTACGAAGGAGTGATCGGATCTTCATGAAACTTCATATTTAGAAGGATCTCGTAACTCAGATCTCTTATTTTAAATCTCAACCGGATCAAGCGTAATTGGGAGGGGGCCGGAAATCTTAGAAAATACTTAAAATAGGGAGATCAGGATGAAACTGGATGGGAAAAATAAAAACCTGTCTAAGATACGTGACTGACATAACCGGACCGGATCTGCTCTCTTTGGTGGAATTGGAGGGGGGTAATTTTGAATATTGAGGTATTTGTAACTTACGAAAGGGTGACCAGATCTTAATGAAATTTGATATTTAGAAGGATCTTGTGCTTTAAAGTTCTTATTTAAATTCTGACCAGATCCTGTGACGTTGGGGGGAGTTGGAGGGGGAAACCGGAATTCTTGGAAAACGTGAAAATTGGGGTATTTTTATCTTACGAATAGATGATCGGATCTTAATGAAATTTGATTTTTAGAGAGAATTCATGTCTCAGAGCTCTTATTTCAAATCCCGACCAGATCGTTTGAAATTGGGGGGAGTTGGAGGGGGATATCCTGGAAAAACACTTGGAGTGTAGAAATCGGGATGAAGCTTGGTGGATAGAATAAACAAATGTCCTTGATACGTGATTAACACAATCGTACTGGATTCGCTCTCTTTGGGGGAGTTGGGCGGAGGGGTTCAGTGATTTGGCGAGTTTGGTGCTTCTGAACGTGCTAGGACGATGAAATTTGATAGGCGTGTCAGGGAGCTGCACAATTTGACTTGATAAAGTCATTTCCCAGATTCGACCATCTGGGGGGTTAAAGGGAGAGGAAAAATTAGAAAAAATTAGGTATTTATAACTTACGAGTGGGTGATCGGATCTTAATGAATTTTGATATTTAGAAGGACATCGTGACTCAGAGCTTATATTTTAAATCCTGACCGGCATTAGGCCTCTTATTTTCCTTTTTAAATCAATCTATTGATTCATAGAATTTTGTTAGAGCTCATACCATATGATCTTTTGGCTCTTAGCTCTTCTCGCCTCTTCACAAGTTCCTTATGAGCTCTTAGCTCTTGTTAAGAGTAAAAAGTGATACAATATTACTACTAGTACTACTATTACCAATACTGCTAATGTGGCTTCTACTACAACTATTCCTAAGGTTATGAAGGTGAACATTCTAAGGGGGAAGATGAACTGAATCACAACACACCTTTTTTACCCGTAAGTGGTTTGTCAAAAAGGGCATATCAGAAATATATTAGGAACAGTTTTGTGTGCAAATTTCATACATACAAAGCCTGTAATGGGAGAGGTTGAGCTAATTAAAAGACACTGGTTTGTATCCTAATGCCACTGCTTCATTTCATACTACAACTACTACTGTAACTATTAATACTGCTGCTACAACTACTGCTATAGCTACTAAAGCTAATATTACTACTATTAAATCAACTGTTGCTACTACTACTGCGACTAATATTACTACTAGTGTTACTATTATTGCTACTAAAGCCAATGGTATGATTGCAAAATGTCGGGCAATATTGAAAGTGTATAGGACTAAATCAAAACGCATTTAAGCCACATAGGTTGTCAAGGGGACGTATCAGCAATTCTTCAGAAGGAGTAGATGGTATCGAGTTTAGTTTGAAGCCCAATCAATTTTTGTGAAGTTTTCAAGAAATGATTAGGAGGATGTTGAACTAAATCAAAACGAACTATGAGCATGTACACTGTTATCAGGGTAAGTTGTGGCAGATTTTGAACTAGCCAGAATAATACTGGGTGAATACTTTCAATATTACTTCTACGGTTACTGTAATTAATGAAACTTAATAAGGTGATATTTTTAGAGAATTTTTTTTTGGGGGGAGGGTGTTCAATTAAACAAAAACTCTATATACATGCAGGTTTTCAAAGGACATATAAGTAATATCATATGCATTGCTGGTCTATCATAACAAGTAATCCCCTTGAAACTTTTAAAAGAACCCACTCGATTGGAAATTTCAAGTTCTAGTGCCCTTTTGAAGAGTCAAAAGCGTTTGGAGGACAAGCAGCCCTACTCTTTAGCCCATAATTCTTCAAACACTTCAATTCAAAATTTTGAGACAGCCATTCTGTCCAGCATAGATGAATGGTCCAGTAGCTATGTTTCTTTTGACATTGGGTATGTCAACCCCCAACCATTATGTAATTCGTCCGTTTGCTTTAAAACTAAATGTTACTTTAAAACTAAATCAAAATGCACTGTGTGGATGCTGGTTGCCAATTAGAAACCTCAGCAATTTAACGAGAACCACTGGGGGGTACAAATTTGATACTTTTGGGGCTACTACTGTTACTGCTTCTGCTCTTGCAATTTAAACAAATCAAAAGGATGTAAGGGTATCCAGGTTGTCAAAGAGCATAGATAGAATTTTTCGTGACGGATATAAAGTTATATTTTTTAGGTCAACATGAGGATGAATAACATCTCAGCAATATCCCACAAACGACTGAGGGTATTAAGTTGACAACTTAACTTGAGAGCGTAAACTACTATTCACATAAAGCATGGATCTTCAGAAGACCACTGTGGGCTACGTTTTGTGGAGGAACGGATGTGTCTCTTGCCGCTTATCCTTGTGGTTTTTCGCAAGACGCATGCGTTGAAAAATTCCAACGCATGCGGGTAAAACAATTGCTGATTGGGAAAGAAAAGAAAATGGAAGCAGTTGAAAGGCAGATTTCGGCTTTTAAATTTTTTGAAATATTAAGCATAAGCGATCCTATTGAATTTAGAAGTCTTAGGAAGAATACTCGAGAAAAACAAATTCACCCGATAGGATATAGTGAATAGTATATTGAACTGTTTTAACAGCAAGCTATCCACCAGAGTGTCACCAACGCTCACAATCCAATAAAAGGAATGGGGGAGATATCCATTTTATTATTCTGTGTTCCCACCTGTTTTTTTTGACAAATACAAAAGCTGATAGGGTAATTTTACTCTAATAGCCCAGCCTATGTAGATCTACACTCTGAATTGTAGCTGGGTCATAGTCATAAAAAAGATGCAATATACTGTGTCAGAGCTCACGCACGTCAAACTTGTTCAAAAAATCGAAATTATTGACTCAAATGCAGAAAAAGTGACCAACTACAAAAATCCTGGTAAATTTGGAATATAGGAGCTATATGAAATAGTTAAGAAATGCAAATTTTGATATGAACAAAGTCTGTAGTTTCACCGCTGCAGTGTTGCAATCCAGAAAACGCACCGCATTGCGTTTCCCACAACGCACCTGTCTATGGAAGAGTAGGTAAGTGTATCCAGGCTATCAAAGAGCACAAATAGAATTTGTTGCGAAGGATATTAAGTTTTATTTTTCAAGTCAACTAAGGGAGATATAAAATTAAAATAAACAATAGCATTTGTGTCAAGATTTTCAAAAGGGTGTATGCTGTTAAAAACTATTGATAAAGTTTCTCCATCACAGGATAGTAGGCCAAACTGTGAATTCTAACAGAAAAAATAAAAAGAGATGAAATATTACTTTCTTATTCAAACAAAAAGACTATGTCAATGTCAAGCGAACGGAAGTTAATTTGAAAAGTTTTTCTTAAAATAAGTTACTCAAAGAAAAGTAAAGAACTCATTACCCCAAAAATGAGTCAGACTAAAAAAAGACTTAAAAACTTTAATTCCATAAAACTAAAAAAATACAAATGAATGTGAATTGCCAGCTTAATATGGGCTATATATGCTATTATTTGTCCTTTAAAGAGCTAATGTTTTTTTTTTTATATAATTAAGTTGAAAAAGTGAAAATATTGAAATTGCATTTTTTTAAGTAAATTGCAAGTTATATTCAGGACTTGAGAAGGTATTGGCGTTTTCGGCTCTACTCATGTTAATTTCTACTTGTTTCGAATTTGACTCGACTATTTATTGGAATTTCTGTTCGGTTTAGGTTTCATTTCAGGTAGTAATTTGTTATTTATGATTGATAGTAATTTCTTATGCTGGGTAGATTATTTGACTTTATTTCTACTCATTTTGGATTAATGGAGCTCTTTAATTTCCTTTTAAAAACTTAAATTGTGAAAAAAGTTTTTAAATTATTTCGTATAATTAGATGATTTTTGGTTTAATGGAGCGCTTTTCTTTTTTTGTAAAACTTATTTTTTGGAAAATGTTTTTTTTTAATTAATCAAACAGTTCGTGGCAACGAATTGTAAGCAAGGAGCGACCCGACTCAATAGTAACCGAAACTCTAAAAGACAAACGAAACTCTATTGGTATCTTCTGATACCAATAGACATATCACATTATGTTAATTTCAAATACGTAAGTTTTATCAAGTTTATTCTTGCCCAGCAAAAGCTACAAGCCTGATAATAATTTACCAGAAACTAGTGTAGAGGTTTAACGCTCCTATTTGCCAAAATGTGGAATTTTGTATTTCTGCCAGAAAGATCAAGGATGTGCGTTTATTTTTTTTTTCAGGTTTGATAGTATTGACCCAATGGTCATACAACATCGTGAGAGTAATCATTCGAACATAAATTAAAAGTTATAGTGGCCTTTTTAATTGATTTCCCAAAGTAATTTTTTCCCAAAGTCACCCAATCAAAATTTAGAGAGAGCCAATTTATTCAACATAGTCCAAATATCTAACAAGTATCTCTTTGAGGATGACTTAATCCTCCACAGTCCCCTGGGGAAGGGCTACAAGTTGTTAAATTTGCCCATTGTTTACATAGCCTGTTATTGGTATTTGCGAAGTATGCTTTCGTTTTCAGGATAATTTTTTCTGGTTGGGGGGGGGGTCAGAGGAGCTAATTACGTTAGAGAATCTTTCCAAAGAGGATATTGTCATGAAGGGGCCCTGTATATCCCAGTATTATTTAAAAAAGAATCAGAAACCAAATAGAAAAACAGGTTTTTTCAACAAAAAGTAAGTAGCAACACTAAAACTTCATACGAACATAAATTATTACATATGTGAGGAGGTTGGCTCCCTCGTCAATGCCTCACTCTTTACGGTAAAACTTTTTTTTATCACTTTCAAAAGAGCTATTGATTCTAACTAAACGGTTTTGGTGATTCAAAGTCATTCTTATTGATATTATTTTTTGCTTTGATAGAGGCTCTTTCTATGCGCTGTGTAGAGGCCTTTAAGATTTTCAAGTAAACTGACGACCAAACTGGAATTTTCAAATGCAAGATGATGCATAAAAACTTACCTCCTAAAATTTGTTGTCATCGTTCAGGCACCATGAACCAGTCTTTTTACAACGATGGATCAAAATAAGGTTTGGCTTATTTTAGGGTGTCCTAAATCCATACAACTCGTTTTTTCTATTTTCTCCTCTTAACGCTGTTTTTCCCAGTCCTATACCCAATAGATTGCAAGCCAATCAGAGACAAATCAAACATTTGCCTATTTTGGGCAACATGAATAAATACAGCAACTTGTTTTTAATAGTTATTTCTTCATTAAGATCCTTTTGTCTCTGTCTGCATGCCCCTTAAGTTTGACTGAGCAAAAACTTCAAAATGACTTTTCTTATTTAAGATCTACATAACCTTGTTTAACTGCGGTTAAAGTTTCAAGCCTATCAAAGGTGAAGCAAAATTTTGGTTCATTTTAGAATATTTCATATATATTCATTTTAAAAAAAAAAATCCGAAAAAAAAAGATTTTCAATTAAATTCAAGACACATGTTAAACTTAAGACCCGTAAAAATAAATTCCTATAATAATTCAGACCCAAACGATCTTACCGACGTAAAGATAACAGGTACTGATATAGACGAATAAATAAATTTTAAAACGAATAAAAACTAAGTCGAATGTTGAAGTCAATTTTAAATTGAACAAAAATTACTACAAACAGAAGTTTAGCTACTTATCTCTTCCTCTTTCTAAGACATTTTCTGTCAAGGCATTTTGTGTTTTATTGATTTTTATACGCATTTTGAAACAATGTGCTGCACTTTTCAAAACATTAGCAAAAAACATCACTATAATAATTAAGGTAACTGAAAAAAAATACCGGTAATGAAAACAAACGCTAATGAAAATATTGAATATATAATCATATCATTTTGCAACTCAGCAATTCATGACTTTATTTTACTGCTAGTTTTTATTATTTTTCAGTGTTATTATTTTTCAAGTGTTTTTAGAAAATCCAAAAAGACGTAACAGTCTTTTTTTTTACGGCTAGAGGAGGAGGAAAGAGGAGTAGTTATTTGTGGCAATTTTTGTTTATTTTATGTGTGACTTGAATATTAAGTTTGCTTTTTACTCGTTTTCAATTTTTTTTTTCTTCGTCTGTATCATTAGCCTACCTGTTGTCCCTATATTTGATATGGTCATTTTTTAAACTTCTGTTTGTTTTGGTTTTGTTTCATTTATTATTTAATAGTAATTTCTGGTCATTTTGAGTTTCAATGATTATAGGATTTTATTTCTGCTGATTTTAAGTTTACTATGGCTCTTGACTTTTCTCGGGAAAAAATTGAAAGTTCTTAAGGTAAACAAATCATTACAAAAAAACAACAAAGAGAGATAAAACATAATGAAAAGACAACAAACGAGTGCGGCCAGTAGAGTCTAAAGATGAAGGACTAAAACAACACGAATATGTCGCCTACTGTAAACAAAACAAAAGAAACAAAGATAAAAAATTAAAATAAACAAACACAATAAGAGTACCACCAATATTAATCATCTACAATTGTGGCAACTAATCCACATAGGGAACAAAAGCTATTAGAGTTACTTCAGTGAGATCACCAAAGCACCTACAATCTTGTGACTTTGGAAAAATACTTGATTCTTAAATTTATTTTTAAGATTTATCAGTTCAAAGCAAAATACACTCTCAAAGAATGCTTGATGATATTTCCATCTTCTGACTATTGTATGAGACTTTTACTTCGCGGGTCAGATGCACTTACTCAATTTATTGACATACTAATCGAAACAAAACAAAATGTCAACGTGGATTTTCTTTTGAACACTACCTAGATATTTTTTTTTAAGTCACTCATTTTTTCGCATGGCAACAACAAATACATCGAAAAATCCAGACCAAATAAATTTTGTGACGCAACTTGACTACTCCTTCTAGAAGTAAAAGGAATATTCATTTTATCGATCACAATTTGGTTTATTTTTGGAAGGGAGACAGTTAAAAGTGAAATATGTTCTACACATGTCCACTATGTTTGTATGCATTGGGCAGTGCCATCCTGTGAGAATTGTACTACTGTGGATGACTATGAAGCAAAGCTTAGAAATTTCGTGACGCAACTTGATTACTCCTTCTAGAAGTAAAAGGAAATTCATTTTATCGATCACAATTCACTTTCTTTTTGGAATTGAGACAGTTAAAAGTGAAAAAATGTTCTACTCATGTCCACTATGTTAGTATACGTTGGCCAGCTGGTCATCCTGTGAGAATTGTACTACTGTTGATGACTATAAAGAAAAGTTTAGATTATAATATATATGTAAATTGTATAGAGGATACGTATTGCGAATTAGAGATTGTAATTCAAGTCTTGAAGATGTTCGTGACTCTCACACTAGAGGTGTCTGATGTTCCAATTGTCACTATGATAAATGTGATCAATAGGAAAATACTTACCGTGTTATGATTGATAAAAACTCAACATGTCATTTCAGTTTATTTTTAACAGAATGGTATTAACGTGGTCTTAAGAATTTGAGGAGAATTTACCTGGCCTGCGCTTCAATTGTTTGAATAATAAGAGAGTCTGGTTTTTAAAACATCACTGTGAAGACAATGGCTGCTATGAATATAAACCAACTGGTTTTTATTTGACTGTAACAGAAAGTGATTATTTATATTGAAATTACGTGTGTGACATGGCTTCAAAAAAGTAAGTTGAAACAAGTGAATTTTATAATATGAATAAGAATAGTATTATTGACTTTACAAAGAGATATGATAAAAGTAAAGTTACATTCTATTGTTTGAAATGCGACCCTAACTCAGCATGCCAAGATGAGTTCAATTTTAATCCTAATGATCTACCGCCACTAGTCGTCGCTGAGGGCTACCTATACGTGGAAAAAGAGATCTACAGAATGAAGACTTTTACTTTACATATATATCTTTTGTTAATAAGAAATCACAAACATTCATAAAAAACATTATTTATAGTTCACTGAAATCAATATTATACATGTAGAAATTGGTATTTTCACCTATAAAGTCGTTCAATTAAGGATTGCCTACATAAATGCTGAGAAATTCACCGTAAGTATAGCCAGGATATCGAAAATTATAATATAGTAGTGTATGAAAACCACAGGCTTTGGTTTTAAGTCCTGTACTCGCGTATTATTTTAAATAATCTATTTTCTACTTTGTTCAGAAAAGTTTATGATGTGGGGTATATAGACTGCTTAAGGTAGGCTTACAGGATCAAAAAAATTTATATTTCTTGCTGTTTCAAGATGCATAGCCAATGGCCCGTCATTATAGTTGACGTGCTACTATTAACAATGATATTGCTATCACTAGCTTTAGTTCAAGGAAGTCCGAGGGGTATGCAATAAGTTTTTTAGTTGGACATGTATGGACCTAAATTGAGTATATTGATTATTTGATTGATAGTAATGATCCCAACTCTATTAGAACACTCCCATCACGGGTAAAATCCTCTGATTTTTTCAAACATTACATCGGTTATACCTTTTTCAAATAGCTACAAATCTCGATCTAGGGATTGCATTGTCAATTCATATAGAGTCCTGTAGGATGTATGAAAGGATTAATTACAGAGTGGAACTCCATTTACTGTACATACAATAGATGAAAGTCGAAACATTTCAAATTCGTGTGGGAACTTATCCATGATCCTATTGCCATAACACTTTTCACAAATGCCGAAGCGAATTTTGCAGGAATTTCACCATTGATAAATGAAGAGTTGATGTAGGTACGTGAAGCCATAGCAATATTGATTTGACGTTGATTTGTCATTGTGTACAGGACGAGGAGTTTGATATTATTTCCAATGGCTCTTGATTTTCTATTGCCAAAGCAACAGCATTCATAACATTTTATTGTCATATATGAAGTATTGCCAAAGTGAGAGAGACAGTTACATCAGGTGTAGTGACAAGTACCTTTTGCAACATAAAATTGGATGGGGCAAGTTCTAACTTTATATAAATCTTAGCATTGGGAGGTATCCATTGGTTTATTTGATATATCATGATTTATTTTTTCAACTAACTGTAAATCGCTCGGTGTCGCCTCTTCAAGTATATAGGCAGTATCAGTGTCCGTTTTTTATTCATATCCAGTGGCTATGTTCAAAATGATAAGCATATTGTGAAAGGTCCACTATTCTTTTGTATTCTACTGAGAGATGCACAGATATTAAAACTCGTTCGTGTGATACTTTTTGACAATGAATCATCATCACCACTGGCTATGTTAGCATTTTCCGAAAATAATTTAAAACCACCTTTTGATATCTGACCATATTCAATTATTCACTTTAGAATTTGTTCATTCCCAATAACACTTTTTGGGAAGTTTGATGAATTTAAAAATTTATACCAATTACTGTCAAATGATTCAAGTTCTTAACTATTTACAATTAAATCGGATAGAAAATCAGTCAGATTGTAGGTCTTGCCATGGATTGTAGCATCATTCTTTTTACCATCAATTTGTACGTGTTCATTTTCAGCAAGATTGGTCAAAAGCCTTTTACGTTGCTCACTTCTACGGTTAACGTAAAAAGTCAACAGCACTTACTAAGACCTCAGACAATAAAAATCTTCTTCTTGTTATTGGGATCGTAGTAGCAGTAAATTTTGAGGTTTGGTGCAATCAATGGCATTCAGTTTGAGCAATCTTTCACGGTAGGATTTATGTCTGTCGACACGCCGAAGGGCATCTTTAATCAAAATTATTCCTCCATCGTCAGTAATTGTCTCATTGTTAATGAATTTACTAATATTATATTCAAAGTGGTCTTTTTGGGGAAAGGGCAAGTTCTATTGGTGTCAACTTGTGGTGTATTCTATTTTTCTAGAGAATACATTTTACAATTCCTACAATTATTGGCAGCAACAGTGAAAAGAAACTTCCACCAGTTGAAGAAGTCATTTTTGTTTAAAATCCTTTCCCTTATTTTTGCCTTCCAGGGCACGTACAAGTGAACGATGTTGCTTTGTGCATTGCTTAACTACTACCGCCAGTTGAACATAGGCATCAGTTAAATTCAAAAAAGCTCTGATAGGAGATTAATGAATCTTTGTCAACACAATGTTTGAGCCAAAATGGCTTAATATTTGAAACGTGTTTATGAGAGTATTGGCGATACATTTCGAATCAATCGAACTAGTAATATTTTTGAAAACGGGAAATACTTATGGTCCAAGGAGTTTTTAACGTTACAAAAGTCTTAGACATTAAACCTGTAACGTGTCATCTACTTGATATGAAAGATAAAGAGATTCTTGGTGTTTTTATGAGTATGAATTCCAAAAAGTTAAAAACAAAGGAATGCATCAAATTAAAAAGATATTAAAGAGCCAAACTCACAGGCGCAAGAGAGAGATGCAGTTTATTTGGCTAGGATTAACTCTGATTTTGATTCTTGGATTGCAACTGCAGAAAAGCACAGTACCCAATGATTTCTATATGACGTTAATGTCCAGTGTCTCTGATATCCTCTATGAAGGTTTGAATAAAAATGTAATTTTCAGGCAAAACTCTCCCCTGCCATCATATTCGAGGGATAGTATGAAGTTGCTCTTGTTTATCTGATTTTCAAAGATAAATATGATATACTGAGAAAAGATCGTGCATATGATATAAAAGTTAGAACAAACGATTGGCTTGTGGGTAAAATCACTTAACTCTGATTTAAACCTACATATCACCCTAAAATACAAAGAGTTTTGTAGCATGAGTGATTGGTCTCGTGCAATCATTAGAAAAATCTGTGCTCGTAAGAATAATGCATTCCACTCTTGCTATTTAACGGAACACGTTAGGGTTTTCTACATTTCAACATTTCAGCAATAATCTGAGAGATTTTCATGGTTTTAACGGAATATAATCAATGGTAAAAGTCCTGGAACCATCAGTGGAACGGAACGAATTGTTTTTGCAGACTATCCACCTGAGTTCTAGTTGGGAAATTATGTATTTCTTTTTTGCATACTTTGATCAGACATCGAGAATCAAGAATAGCAATTTTTCCGTCCTGGGTACTCTTGAACGAAAAACCACTCACGAACATATTCAACCCTATAATATAAAGCATCTTCAATATATTCCTGTAAACACTTCATATTTGGAACTTTAGCAATAACTTTAGCATATTTGGCGATCCTTTAGCAATAACAAAAGGTTTGGCTGTGATTACATGTGATTTTCGCTCTATTCATTAAGATTGCAAATTAAAAGTAAATATATTTTTCCTGATATTGATTGCTATGCTACTACTCTTAGACCATAACAATTGGGTCATAGAATTGACAGTTTTAAGGAAATTTAGGTTTTCGGTCTTAGCGATTGGTTTTCTAAGTTGTTTCCCTCCACACTTTCCATGGCTAAGAAAATATATTGCCCCTTTTGCTACCGAGATGCGTTCTCTACACTACACGATTTGGACTCTGGGAAGGATTTTAAGGAAAGTATTTCACAAAACCTCAGTCTCAATGATGAACCCGTCATCCTTGATCAGCAGTTCCGTCATTAACTCCTATTTGTGTGAATCAATAACGCGTTCATTGTTGATATTTTCCCGTAAATAACACAAATATCGTGGGGAATGACTGCCAATTTTAAGAAAATTTGGCCGCATTTTCTCATTGCCTAAACTTGAATCAAATTGAGCATCAAAGTTTACCCGAATTCCAACAGACTAATGCAAATGACGAAATATATTGTGATCTTTCTGGGAGTCTTAAGCATCTCCTCGGATTTCCTTTAACATACTCAAGACGCAAGAAATAGCATTATCACTGTTAATAGTAGTCTGCCAACTGTAAAAATGGGTCATTGGCTGTGCATCTTTAAAACAGCAAGGAATATAAAAATTTTCAATAATCTTGGTCCACCTTATCTATTCTATACACCCAATTTCAAAAACTTTCTTGAAAAAAGTGGGATATATATTATTTTAAATTGGATACGAGTACAATATTTATCGACCAAAATCTGTGGTTTTCATGCACAACCATATTTAATGTTTCAATGTTTTAGCTATACTTACAGTGAATTTCTCAGCATTTCTCTAGACATCCCCCGATTGAACGACTTAATAGTTGAAAATACCCTTTCCTACCTGCATAATATTGATTTCAGTGCCCTAGGAATGACGTATTTTAAGAATATTTTTGAATTTTTTATTAATAAATTGAATATGTGTGCAGTAAAAGTCTTCATTCTTTAGATTTCTTCTTCAGCGTATAGGTAACCATAAACAACAATAAGTGACGGTAGATCATCAGGATTCAACATTTTCTGATCTTGGCATGCAAATTCAGGGTCACATTTTCTACAATACAATGTAACTTCACTTTTATTATATTTATTTGTAAAATAAATAAAACTAGTCTGATTTATATTATAAAATTCGCTTGTTTCAATTTGCTTATTTGAAGCAGTGTCCACAACAATATTCTCATATAAAGAATCACCCTCTTTAAAAGTCAAATCGAAATCAGTAGGTTTATAATCATAGTAGCCATTGTCTTCACAGCGATTTTGTACAACCAGACTTTCTTTATATTCGAATAATTGAAGCATTCTTCCTCCCGAAACAGTTGAAAACCACGTCAATAGTAGTCTCTTAAAAAATAAACTGGAATCTCGTTTATGGTTTTTCCAATCATGCCAGGATAAGTATTTTCCATTTATCCCATTTATCATAGTGACAATTGGAACAAAGGAAACTTGTAGTGTAAGAGTCACAAACATCTTCAAGACATGAATTACAATCTTTAATTTTGACTACATATCCTCTATGCAATATACATGGATTGCACAATCTGCACTTTTTGTCAATGTCATGAACAATAGTAAAACTCTCACATGGTGACTAGCTACTCAATGTCTACAAACATACTGGACATGTGTAGACCATTTTTCACTGTTCACTGTCTCATTTTCAAAAAGAAACTCACTTGCGATTGATAAAATGAATGTTCCTTTTACTTTTAGGAGGAGTGATCGAGTGAAGTCAAAAGAACCTATTTGGTCACAATTTTTTTTACTTATCTGTTGTTGCCATGAAAAAAAACTAGCGACTTAAAATAATTACTAGGTGGTGTTCAAAAGCAAATCCACAATATTATTTCGTTTTGCTTCACATTACTTTGTCAATAAGTTAAGTAAATGCATCTGGCCTGTGACGTAAAAGTATCAATCAATGGTCCAAAGATGGGAACCATTTTTATTGTATCGTCAAGCAATCTTTAATAAAAATTTTTCCATTCAACTGATCCTCATGGAAATAATCATTTTGAATCCAGAATTTTTCCAAAGTCCCAAGATTCCGCATGGTTCTTTGTTTTTCAAACCCAACCACTTTTAATCCTTTCACTGTCACTGCTGAGACTAAGAAAGCAAAAAATGAAGATTTTTTCAACCTTTCTCCTCACCAGTATAATATCTAACATGAAAAAACATTTTCAAGGAATTGAATAGTAGCAAACTCTCTCCTTTTTATATGTTGATTCAAATCACTGTGTTCAATATATTTCACTAATGCATTTAATCCATATTTTAGTCTCTGTATATGGATTATATTCACTTTTTACTGCAAAATAAAAATATTGTTCCAACTTGAATTTGCTCAATGATATCAAATATCTTGCAAACATTTTAATCTCATTCAAGGATTTTCCGACAACCCCTTATAATTTCTACTGCAACATTCTTGTTTTCATTTGCTATTTGCTTGTTTTCATTCTCATGTCCCGCTTAATAGAATGATTAAGTGATTCATTATTTGTTTTTTATGAGTGCAATAATTGAAAAGGAAAGGGAAAATTAATTTCTTGAAATACCTTACACTTGGTGTGCACTTGAATGTTAAGTAATGCTTCATCAGAGATAAAATAAAAGCGAGAGTACTATTATGGCTAGTATATGCTACACTTTCATACATGATCGAAATTTTTTCCTTTTCATCTTTACTACACAGAAATTTACACTTATATTAATGGCATTCTTGAATAACAATACCTATGTGCATAGGCTAAAAGATACTTAAATTATATTAGTCAAATATATTGAAGTTTTATCCTGGGTCAATACATCTAAAAGTTACAAACTTTTGTACATACAAATTTATTAATAAAAACAAATTTACAAGCATTATTAAAGCAGAGATAAAAGCAATTCAAACTCAAAAATGTAAAAAAAATGTGAAAAAAGCATAAAGTATAAAATATAAGCAAAAAGAACCATGAATTAAAAATTGGTGGGGATCCTACTAACCAATTGCAGAGGTAGGGTTGATATTATAGGTAAATTCAAACCACATTAAGACATATTTGAGGACATTTGAATGAAAATCCTTCCTTTTTTTGAGCAAAGACTAAAAATCCCCCGTTGACAAGCGCATATTTGATAAATATTTAATCTTCAAATTTCATATAATTTCGTTAGAGATAAATTTAAGCCAAATTAAGATGTTTTGAGGGCTATTAATAAAAATCTCTTGTTTCTTTGAGCCAGGACTGTACATATCCCATTGAAGAGCGCACATTTAAATAATATTTTCTCTTCAAATTTCATATAATGTCATCAGAGGTAAATTTAAGCCACACTAAGATTTTTTTAGGGCTTTCACTGAAAATACCTCGTTTTTTACTAAGCGTTATATTTCACTCCCTCTCAGTCGAAAAATTCTTTTGGCATCTCCCAGATTAACTTTAAGCTTTAGAATTTCCTAGTTTAGCCTATTTACGCAATCATGCAAATATATGGCTGGCCCGTAAAAACACAGAAAAAGCAATAATAAATAAAACATGGAAATAAACTAAACATGAAAAAAGCTGATAAAGGATAAAATTTATGCAAAAAGAACCGTGAATTAAAAAAGGTGAGGATCCTACCAACCAATTCCAGAGTAGGGCAGCTTGTTATTAGAGTTAATTTTAAACCACATTAAGATATTTTGAGGGCTCTTAATGAAAATCCCTCGAATCTTTGAGCCAAGACCATACATTCCTCGTTGACAAGTGCACATGTGAATAATATTTTCTCTTCAAATTTCACATAGTCTCGTTAGAGGTAAATTTAAACCCCATTAAGATATTTCGAGGGCCTTTAATGAAAATCTCTCGTTTATTTCAGCCAAGACTATACATACACCGTTGACAAACACACAGTTAATGGTATTTTCTCGATATTCTGAGGGCCTTAAATGAAGATCTCTTGTTTCTCTGAGCTAGAACTATACATACCCCGTTGACAAACAAACAGTTAATAAAATGTTCTCTTTAAATTTCACATAGTCTCGTTAGAGCTAAATTTAAGTCATAGTAAGATATATTTGATGACTTTTAATGAAAATACCACGTTTCTTTTACTTAGCCTTAGATTTCACTCCCCCTCACTACAAAAATTCTTTTAAATGCTTCCAGCTTAAGTTTAAGCTCTAAAAAATGTTAGTCCAAGCAATTCACGGCACTCTACCGCACCATTACTGACTCTCGGACACCCTCTGAAACCTCCCCCATCATTCCTAAGATATTTTCCACATATTGTATCGTTAAAAATCATGGATTAAACCCAATGGTTCATGCCTTCGTAAGCCAGCACTCCATGATACACCAAGTCATTTCTCACCACTATGACACTATACTGCTGCCTCTTATAGCACCCCTTACTCCCTTCATCATTTCTAAGACATTTTTGAGGTATTTTCTTGTTAAAATAATATATTAAATCCAATGTTTCATGTTTTTGCAAGACACCTTCAACGTTATACCCCATGTCAATCGAAGTCACAATACCATACTATGACTAGCCTTCTGGCGCTCTCTAGTACTCCTTATTATTCCTAAGACATTTTTCAGATATTTTCTTGTTCAAATTTACGCATTAAATACAATGGTTCTTGTCTTAGCAACCCAAACCCCTCAGGATATACCATTTAAATTCACACCAATATGCTGCACTATGACTGGCCTTCTGGTACCCTCTAACACCCCTCATCATTCCTAAGACCTTTTCAAGATTTATTGCTATAAACCATGCATTAAATCCATTATTTCATGTTCTTGCAAGCCAATCCACCATGATACACCAATTCAATTCACGCCACTGTGCCAAACTATGACTGGCCCTCTGGTTCCCTCTAGCATCCCCTCATTTCACCCAAAAAATCTAGAATTATTTTGAAAATCTAGAACGATGCTAGAAAAATCGCGTCCGATACTATCAAAATATTATCAAGGATTACCAACTCACAAGCATTACCAAGCATTACCGAAATTATCAAATATCTTGTGCTACATTATCAAAATCACACGTTATATATTGAGAATGCCTTATGATATCATCAAAACTTCCCATAGTTTTGTCAAAATCTCGCAAGTTATTAGCAATATCATTAATGGTATTATGAAAATTGTACCTGATATTAACAAAAATATTTTTCTGGCAATATCAAAACGTGTCTGATATTGTCAAATCTGACACAATGTTATTGAAATCGTGTCTGCTTTCACCAAATTTAATACAGTGCGATCAAATTGTGTCTGTTAATATCAAGATTATCAAAATCTTGCCATGTATTACCTAACTCATGCATGAGCCTATGAGCCTATCAATATTATCAAAATCTTGTCAAATATTATCAAATCCTTACATGATATTATCAAAGTATTGCATGATAATACAAAATTATGGTTAAATATTACAAAATCTTGTTTTGTATTTTCAAAGTCTTGTGAGATATTATGACAATCCTTTCAGGAATTACCAAAACGTTGCAAGTTATAATCAAAATCTAGAATGATACTAGCAAAACCGTATCTGGTACTATGAAAATATATATTAAATCCAATGTTTCATGTTTTTGCAAGACACCCTCAACGTTATACCCCATGTCAATTGAAGTCACTATGCCATACTATGACTGGCCTTCTGGCACTCTCTAGTACTCCTTATTATTCCTAAGACATTTTTCAGATATTTCTTGTTCAAGTTTACGCATTAAATAAAATGGTTCTTGTCTTAGCAACCCGAACCCCTCAGGATATACCATTTAAATTCATACCATTATGCCGGACTATGACTGGCCCTCTGGTACCCTCGAACACCCCTCATCATTCCTAAGATCTTTTCAAGATTTATTTGCTATAAACCATGCATTAAATCCATTATTTCATGTTCTTGTGTGATATTATCAAAATCATACAAGTTACATGGTATTATCATTTTATCTTGCAATTTATTAAGGAAATATTTTCTGCTATAATAAAAACCTGACTGCTATTACCCGAATCTAATATGATGGTATTAAAATCATGTTACCTATTAACCAAACTATGCTATCAAAATGATATCTGCTATTATGAATATTATCAAAATTTTGTCATATATTATCAAAACCTTACAAGATATTATCATATCTTGATGATATTCTTCTATGATATTACCAAATCATGTCAAATATTAAAATTCATGTGGGATATTGTGAAAATCGTTTCTAGCATTACCTAAATCTTGCAAGCTAGCATCAAAAAGTAGAATGTTTTTAGTAAATCTTGTCTGGTACTTTCGAAATATTATCAATATTATCAAAATTTTGTGTTTTATTATCAAAATCTTGTCTTATTTTATCAAAAATTTACTACATTGTCAAATTTTCTTCTGAGATAATAAGAATCCTCTATTGAATTATCAAAACCTTATGTAGTATTATCAAATTCATACAACCTATTAACAAAATCTTGTAAAAATTCTAAGTCCCTCAGAAGATCTAAAGATATAAATGGCACCACAACTGATTTTTTGCTTAGGTTCCATTTTTTAAACTGATTTTGACTTAGGTTCGTTTGGGCTTAGTAAGAGTGCGCGCATCATTTTAGATTTTGATAATATATTGCAAGATTTAGATAATAGCCGGAATGGATTGTCATAATATCTCAGAAGACTTTGAAAATGCCAGACAAAATTTTGTAATATTTAAACATGATTTTGCAATATCATGCAAGACTTTGCTAATACCGTATAAGGGTTTGATAATATTTGACAAGATTCTGATAATTTTAATAATAGCAGAAAGGATTTTGATAGCACTATGTTAAATTTGTTAATAGACAGCCTAATTTAGATAGCACCATATTAGATTTTGGTAACGGCAGGCACGTTTTGATTGGAGCTGGAAGTATTTTGTTAATATCATTTAAGATTTTGATAATACCATGTACGATTTTGTTAATAATTTTTATGATTCTGAAAGTATCTTCCGTGGCTTTGATATTGCCAAAGAGGAGTCTCATTATATCAGTCGAGATTTCGACATTGTACCGTAAGATGTTTCATAATATTTTAGTGTTTACCAAAGTTTTTGGTAAAACTTGGCAAAATTTTGATAATGTCATGTGAGTTTTGATAATATTTGACCAGATTTTGATAATCTTAATTATAGCAGACATAGTTTGATAGCTCTATGTTAAGTTTCGTTGATAGGTAACGTGATTTTGATAGCATCACATTAGATTTTGGTTATAACAGTCACGTTTTGATTGTTGCTGAAGATATCTCGTTAGGAACTCACGAGATTAAGATAATACCATTTGAGAGTTTGGTAATAACTTGCATAATTCTGATAGTATCGTGTGGTTATCATCATGCAATAGAAGATTCTGGTTATATCAGGAGACATTTTTATAGCGTAGTGCAAGATGTTTGATAATATCAGACATGATTTTGCTACAACCAATCTAAATTTTGATAATAGCTTGGAAGACTTAGGAAATACCCGAAAGGATTTTTACAATATCTGACTGGACTTTGATAACACAAGACAAGTTTTTTTTAATATTTAACACGATTTGGTAATATCATACAAGACTTTGATATTATCATGTAAGGTTTTGATGATATTTGACAGGATGTTGTTAATCTTGACAGTACCAAAAACGATTTTAATGGCACTATGATAGCATCGTATTAGATTTGGGTAATATCAGTCACGTTTTGATTGTTTCTGAAGACATTTCGCTAATAACTTGTGAGACTACAATAATACCATGTAAAATTTTGCTAATAGCTTGCATGATTCTAATAGTATCGTGCGTGGTTCTGATATTGCCATAGATGATTGTCATCAAATAATTCGAGGTTTTGGTAATGTAGTGTAAGATGGTTCGTACTATCAGACAAGATTTTGATAATATCACACAAGAGTTTGGTAATACTTACCATGACTTTGATACTATCATGTAAGGTTTTGATAAGTTTTAACATGATTTTGATAATCTTGATAATAGTAGACACTGTTTTGATAGCAATAGAGGTGCCATAGGGGTGCATTAGGGGTGCCATAGTGTACCAGAGTGTCAGTCATAGTGTGGTAAAGTGGTGTGAATGGACAGGGTGTATAGAGAAGGTTTTACGAATGACATACATTAGCCAAGGGATTTAATACATGATTTTTAACAAGACAAATGTCTTTGGAATAATGAAGGGTACTAAAAGGTACCAGAAGGCCAGTCACAGTGTGGCACAGTGGCGTGAATTGAGATGGTGTATCACGGGGGCGCTCGATTGCAAAAATATGAATAATTGGATTTAATACGTGATTTTTAACAATATAATATCAGGAAATGTGTATTGGGAATGACGAGGGGTGCAAAAGGATGCCAGAAGGCCAGTCATAGTGTGGCACATTGGCAGAAATTGAGATGGTGTATCACGGAGGGTTAGCTTGCGAAAGCATGGACCATTGGAGTTACGTCATATTTTTAATAAGAGAATATTTGGAAATGTCTTAAGAATGATGAGGGGAAGCAAGAGATTCTAGAGTGGGTAGTAGTGGTTTGAAATGGTGGTGAGAATTTAAATGGTGTGTCACGGAGTGTTGGCTTGCGAAAACATTAAAATTTGGGTTTAATACATAATTTTTAATGAAAAAAAACGATGGATTTTCATAAAGGGCCCTCAAAAATATCTTATTGTGGTTTTAAATTACCTCTAATAACAAGCCCCGCCCCTTCTGGAGTTGATTGATAGGATCCCCACCTTTCCTTAATTCATGGTTCTTTCTGTTTATATTTCATCCTTTATATGTTTTTTCCGTGTTTTGATTTTTCCATTTTTAAGTTTGAATTTTTTTTGTGTTTTGCGGACCAGCCAAGTATTGCCATTTTGGCGTAAATTGCTTGGACTAACAAATTCTAGAGCTTAACATTAAGTTGGGAGGTGCTAAAAGAATTTTTTGACTGAGGGGGAGAGAAATCTTACGCTCAGTCAAGGTAACGAGGTATTTTAATTAAAAGTCCTCAAAAGTTTCCTAATGTGGCTTAAATTTACCTCTAACGAGATAAAGTGAAATTCGAAAATAAAATATTTTTCAAATGTTCGCTTGTCAACAAGGAATGTTTAGTTATTTACCCCCCCCCCCCCCTTCCTCTGGAATTAGCAGGCACGATCACCTGCTTTTTTTTTAATTTATGGTTCTTTTTGCTTATATTTTATCCTTAATAAGTTTTTCACGTTTAGTTTTTTTCTATTTTAGTGTTTGAATCGCTTTTTTCTGTGTTTTAAGAATAGTTGTAAATTTGTTTTTATTAAAAAAATTTGTATGTACGAAAGTTTGTATCTGTTAGATTTATTGATCCAGGAAAAAACTTCGATATATTTCACTAAGGCAATTTAAGCGTCTTCTAGCTTATGCAAATAGGTATGGATGTTCAAAAATGTCCTTAATATAAGTGTAAAACTCGTATAAGATAATATAGGTAATAATAATAATATAACGTATAAGGTATAAGGTAATAAGAGTAAAGAGAAAAAGGAAAAACTTTTGATCATGTATGAAAGTGTAGCATAATTTAGCCATAATGGCTCTCTCACTTTTTCTCAGATAGCAATATTATCTGATAACATTCTCTAAGGCATGACTTAACATGCAGGTGCATACCAAGTGTAAGCAAGTTCTAGTAATTGATTTTCCACTCTGTATCTCAGTTATTGCAGTAATAGGAAACACGTAACCAATAGCTTAATCATTCTATTAAGCAGGACATGAGAATCCTCCCATGTCGCCCATATCAGCAGTCTAATGCGCAGTTCCATTGGATGGAAATGCTATTTCGGGTCCTACTGTGGACAAAAAAATCTTTGGAATATAAAGGTTCCCTGAGAAAAATGTCTTGTAAACTATCTTGTAAAACTATCATGTAAGAACCCGTGTGTGCATTGTCATCACATAACACCCCACGTTTGCGCCTCCAACTGCTACAAGAGGGGATCTCCGTCGGGAGCCTGAAAAAAAAAGTCATGTTAGAATGCGTCATCCTTAACATAAGTATTTCATGACATTCCCCTATTTCATGACAACCAAAGAAATCATGAAGAAAAATGCCTTGAAGAAAAAGTGTCTTAGAAAACTTCTCGAATGTCTTGAAACGTCTTGAAAAACGTCTTGCGGAAAAATGTCTTAAAAAACTTTAGGAAATGTCTTGAGGAGTATTAAAATGTCTTGAAGAGAAATGTCTTAAAAATGTCTTGGGATGTCTTGAAACGTCTTGAAAAACTTCCTGAAGAAAAATGTCTTTAAAATATTCCCTGCTTGACTAGTGGACTGTAACAAACCCTATTAAGTAACACCCAAACCCTATTTTGTGACAACCAAAATTAAACCAACCCTATTAGGTAGCAACCAAAGTAAACCTCCCCTTTTACGTAACAGACACCTGCATCTCTTAGAACACATTCCCTATGTTGAAACAAACACCTGCTTCACTTAGAAAACATTCCCGGTGACGTAATAAGCAAACCCTATTACGTAGGTGTACTATACACATGCACTATAGCCTTGCGTTAGACCCAGGTGTGCGCTGTCATTACGTAACACCCACATGTTTCCCCATTATTTTGTAACAACCTCTTGTGTCCCATGCTCAGTTACAAGTGGGCGTTCCCCACGGGCCCCTGAAGTCTAGCTCGTCACACGAGATTGTGTCAATTGCCTTTAACATCTCTACGCGTAAGATTGAGTTCAGAAAGAGAAAGCAAGAGACAAGAAGAATTTCGTACAGGAGTTCTGGCAAATTCCCCCAGTGTAAAATTTTTCCTGAAAAATTCACCCTCTGGAAACTTGCCAACCCATGGAAAATTCTCCCCATGGAAAATACCCCTAGCAGAATTTTTTCCTCCCTACATACCCGAAAACGTATGCATACTTCCCAATAATAAATACTATACTGTCCACGTGAAGAATGGGCGAATTTCATAATTCAAATACTATTCCCCAGAGGCTGTGGGGGGGGGGGAGGGTGTGTTTTATCCAAAGCCGTAGTTATTCTGCCTTCCAAATATGCTGAAAAAAATGACTATCTCGAAAAATTTGATTGGACGATTTTGAGAAAAAGGGACCGGGGAGGGGGCCTAGTTGCCCTCCAATCTATTGGTCACTTTCAAGGGCACTAGGAACTGTAACTTCAGTTCGGATGAGCCCTCTACTGGTATTTTAGGACCACTTGGCCGATACGATCACCCCTGGAGAAAAAAACAACAAAACAAATAAATACGCATCTATTTATCTTTCTTCTGGCCAAAAAAATACAAAATCCCACTTTTTTGCGAATACTAGCTTTAAGCTTCTGCAGTAGGGTTCTCTGATACGCTGAATCTGACGTGTAATTTCCATCAAGGCTCTTTGAGTTTTAGAGGATATTTCCTCCCTTTTTAAAATAAGGAATATTTTCTCAGGCTTGTAGCCTTTGATGGGTAAGACTAAACTTGATGAAATGTATATATTTTGAATCAAAAAGTTCGTAGTAACGAACTGTATGCAAGGAGCGACATGGCTCATTAGTAACCGAAACTCTAAAAAACAGAACTTTGATATCAATAGATACATCAAAAGAATTTGATTTTTATGCTGATTTCAAAAATTTGAGTTTCATCAAGTTTAGTCGTACCCATCAAAAGTCAAGAGTCTGAGAGAATTTGCCTTATTTTTGAAAAAACGGATGTAAAATCCCCTAAAATTTTCAAAATCATAATAAAAATCACACCATCAGATTTGGCATATCAGAAAACCCTACTGTAGAGGTTTCAAGCTCCTTTCTGCAAAAATGTGGAATTGGTATTTTTTGCCAAAAGAAAGACCACGGATACGAGTTTATTTTTTTTTTTTTTTTCTTTTTTTAACACAAAAAAAGACTTGGGTTTACTCAGCCCCAAAAACATAGTTATTTCACTTTTCGACTTATCTTGAACAAAGTGGTTATCCCAAAATTTTCATCTGATATTATTTTTGTTATTTGGAGGGGGGTAGCTAAAAAAGGATAGGGAGGGGAACTGAATTCTCTCTTACAAATTTTTAACATCCTCCTCGACATGCCTTGAAAGTTTAAACTAAATACCATTGTATGCTCTTGAAAAACTTGACTTTCCAACTGAATGAGCCTTCTCTGAAATATATGCGATCAACCTTTCCATTGAAGTTGCTCTGGAAAAGAAAATAATAACGCATTGAAGCCTTCTGGCTCTTGACTATAAGCAGCACAAGAGCATTGGCTTTGATTAATCATTGAAACAGCTAAGAGTAGTCTGATGGACAAAGAAGTTCACTAGTTTCAAGACTAACTAGGACAGAGAGTATGTTTGGTACATTCAAATTACCGCGGCCTTAGACTACATTATTACTACCGACGGAGAATTCTATAGAATTTAATTAAGCAAAATTAACAAATAGCATATTCTGCGAAGAAATAACATTTTACCATATGCGTAATATACTACCCTAGACTGTATACGGAACTATAGGTGAGACACAAAAGATAAACGCATAGTTATAGACGCCATGGATCGACACAAACTATTCTTCAAAGCTTGAATGATTATTGAGGTTCTCTGTGCTTGGTCTACGCCTAAATTTGAAGGCGATTGAATAATTCCTATCTCTGTTTTTCCATACCTCTGTTCAAAAAAGGTTCTGCCTTCTTTAGGGCCTTACAAACTGAACAGATTGCTTCAGAATCGTCCATGTTTGATTCAAACTTTTGTTTCGGCATCAATATCTTATGGGCTTGAGTAAAATAAACTCAAAATTGCCCCTTTAAAAGACTAAAATTAAGTTGAAAATCACAAATGTAATTACTTTAAGAGTTACTTTAACTAAAGCCACATTTGTTTCTTTCCTGCATTCACAATATAATTGATATATAATTGATATATTGATATGTAAAAAAACATAAATATAATTGATTATATTGTGATTTTCTCGTTTATTATTTTTTGACAAATAAAACTGATGCTAAGCAAAATACATGTCGCTTTCAATAAAGCACATATGATATTTTAGCCTGTTAGTGGTTCCTAACTCCTGTTGGAGTTTTCTAGAAAACAAAATATAGCATCTTAACAACTTGTGAGTTATTTCATTACAGTAATGCTATTTTATCTATTGCAACGAAATGTTTAAGGAGAATAAATAAAAATCTACTTCAGTTGTATATTAAATACATAAAAGCCTGATGCCTATGTTTAAACATTGACTGTGGTGTGGCTTAACTATTTTTTTAGATAGATTTTTGGCAATAATTCTCTGCCTCAATGATTTCTTATTATTTACTTTGTAAGAAAAAAGAGAAATAACTGTCTAATGGCAAACACAGTTTTTAATATTTAACGAAGAAAGGGTATGCTTTAAATGTTTACTTAGTGTTATACAGTCAATAAATTGTTTCAAGACGACTTTGCTGTTTGTTTTGTCCACGCAAAATATACGTGTATTAGTATACAGCATAATAAAGATTCTCTCCCCCCCCCCGGATAAAGTGTGTATGTTAGAGGCACTAATTAACGAGCCATATTCCTGTACTGTATCTTTCTACTAATTTTGTTAATTATACTACTTCAAATTTGCTGATTATTCTATTAAATTATGCTTTATTTTGTTACTTTAAAACTTACCCTTTCCACCTAAACATCAAATGTCGTGTTTCAATTACTATTATTTACTTATTATTTACTTATAATAAGTAATTCTCATCGTGTTATAAGGCAGATTAACCGTGTTATAAGGCAGATTAACAGGGTTAAACATATTAACCCTGGACATACTTTGATCTGCTAATTTTGACATCAGCTTTTATTCTAGAAAAAAAAAATAAGACATTACTTGACAAGAGGATGAGAAATGTCTTACAAGTAACTGTTTAAACACAGAGAGGCTTCACTTTGATTTCTATTTTGACTTTGAGTGTCAATAATGTGTTTTATACAAGTTGTTGCTATCAAATTTTTGTAACAAAAGGATTAAAAATACAAAGTCAACAATGCCATAACAATTGAGTGAAACATATTAACCCTTTATAGAACTTTTTATATCTGCCTTTCTTTTCAAATTTATCTTTTTCAGCTCCTTACTCTCTAATTTTTCATTCGATGTTCGAGATGTTAACTAAACTAATAATGTGCTTATAAAAACAGTGTTAATATGTGTTTCAAATTTTGTATCGGTCCCGGGCCCCCCGAAACTTTGTGAAATGTTTAATTTCCCCATTGTTTCTTGCGATTTCTGGCAAAGGTAGGACATTTAATAAGAATCTAGATACATGTGTGAAGCCTTTTTTTGTGATTTTACAGCATGCAATTATCCGGTCAAGTCACTGCCCAATTATTAACCCATTTTCTGTCTAACTTTATACCCTCTTTGAAGTGACTAGCGATTGTACTGTTATTTTTTTTTGTAAGAAGAGTTTGCTTTCCATAACAAAATAGAATTATCCTTGATATTAGGGCGTTTATCCCCCCTTTTCAGAATAAAGTACAGCTTTTAATGGATCAATTTTGGAAACTATCATTTTCACCCATATTGCACTGTTAACCCTAAAATGTCCCTTTCAGTGGGATATAATAGATTAATCACTGGTTCTAAATCGCTATGAACATAACCTGAGCCTAAAACGTACTTTCGAGGCTTCAGTCTTCTTCCCCCCATCCGCGAAAAGAAACACCGAACTCTTTTTCTAGTTCCTTTTTCTGGCTGAAAACGATTGGAGAACAGATCGACCGACAACAAATGTGCCTTAGGGGTCCTTATATACCCAAGTTCCAATGGATCAGCCTATTTAAAATCACTATTTTGTTTAAAATACTCGAAAGATCGGATACGATTGTCTCCGTGGTTAACATGGCACCCATAGTCCCGGGAGCAACAGCCCTAAATTATGCCTTAATACTCTTAAAGAGCTCACAACACATGTTGGAATGAGATTCCTCCAGAATTTCTAGGATTGCTAGTTTCATACACTAGTAAAAAAATATATAATAATAACAAACCATGTAACATTAGAAATTTTGCATTTCTTAGTTAGGGACTTGGAAATTCTGTTTAGAGAATGTTAGGAGTCCAGAATTGGACAGTGCAGTTTCCACTAAGATCAGATCGATTTTGGTTGGGCGGGGGGCTTTTTTTATAAAATAATAAAAGTGTACACATTCTACTAACTTTTAACGGGTACCATTAAGCTTCATAAATTTGACAGTGTTAGAATCACCGTAAAGTGAATATTCTAGGATCTATATGTTGCCACCAAACATGTTTAATTTTTTTTCCTCTAGATTTGCCATTACTATTACCACCGATGGTTCTTTATTTACAGGTCGTTACCAAATGTGAAAATGCCGAAAAAACAGCAAAGTGTTCTCGAACTTTGCAGCAAAAAAAGACGAATTAGTGATTTTGAATCAGAAAGAGATGGCAATAGCGAAGTGAATACTGCCATCGGTAATGAACCTTCATCTCCACATCACGAAAACGTATCCTTTGGAACCGAGCCTACGACTTCAGCTCAGCAAATATCAGCAAATGCTGAAATGATGAAAGCTGAAATAAATATTGACATTGAGCTTGACATAGGAAGTTTTTTTGGCAGAAGAGGCTTGCTTTCCGATGAAATAAAGTACAATTTACTTAAAAGGTCTTTTAAACCCAAAAGTGACTATCCATTCCCAGTTCAAGTCATAGGAATGAAAACAAGGAAGTTTCAGATTAGGTTGATGGATAAGTATGTCTGGCTAGTTTTTTCGGCAGTAAAAAAGGGTGTTTCTGTAAATATTGTACTGTGTTTGTTTCTGACCAGGCCGGACGAGGTTTCCATCAAAAATTAGGTCAGCTTGTTTTAGAGCCATATATTAACTGGGAAAATGCACTGGAAGACTTTTCCAAACATCAGTCTAACTCTTACCATAGAGAAGCTGTTATTTGGGGAAAAAATTTTCTGGTGAAACAGAGCAGGCAGAAAGCCTCTATCGTAAAAGTTCTGAATACGCAGAAAAGAGAAGAGATAGAGACAAACAGAAAACGGCTCCGTCTTATCGCTGAAACAATACTGATGTGTGGAATACTGATGTGTGGAATTGCTCTGCGTGGTGATGAAGACTCTGGGAAATTCAACTTTGTTGAGCCTGTAAAAAACGATGGAAATTTCAGGACCTTGCTACGCTATCGGATGAAAGACGATCCAGAGCTGAAAGATATCTTTGAGAAAAGTGCAGGCAATGCCCAGTATTGCAGCCCAAGAATCCAGTATGAATTAATTGATATTTGTGGGTAGCTAATAACCGAAAATATAGTTGACCAAGTTAAATCTGCCAATTTTTTACCATTCTTGCAGACGAGACTAAAGATATATCAAGACAGGAACAAATAGCTCTAGGGCTTCAATTTGTGGACAGTAAAAAGCTGCAGATTAGGGAAGAGTTCATCGAGTTTGCTGTTGTTGAGGACTTGCGTGGTAAAAGCCTTGGTCAGTTTATCCTAAGTCAAATTGAGAAACTTGGTCTTGACATGAAACTCTGTAGGGGACAAGGTTATGATGGAGCTCCAAACATGAGTGGACATTTGTCAGGGGCCCAGGCTTTTATTTTGAGCAAATATCCGCTCGCCAAGTACGTTCACTGTATTGCTCACTCCCTAAACTTGGTGCTGACGGACTCGAGCAAAATAGCTGAGATCAAGCACTGTATGATGGTAATTCGTGAAACAGTTAATTTCTTTGACTTTAGCGCAAAGAGAAGCCCTATCCTAAGAACTTATACTGCCCTTAATCTTAAAGGCTTGTGTGAAACTATGTGGGTCGAAAGACATGATGCTATTCAGATCTCAAAACAGTTGAATGTGCCTATCTTTAAGACATTAGAGGAGATAGAGACAGACGGGGACTCGGTAACGTCGTCGAAAGCCAGAAGTCTGCTCAACAACATCCTGAGCTTGGACTAAATAGTGACCCTCATTGTAATGGATTTTTTTCTTGGGTATATATTGAATCTATCTAAGCTGCTTCAGTCTGAAAACATAAATATGGATATGTGCATTCGGTGCGTCGAAAGTGTAACAGAGATGTTCACAAAAATCCAAAATAGTGCCGAGGGAAGGTTTCATCAGCTGTTTCTGGAAGCAACTAGGCTATGCAGAGAACTAGAAATTACTATTATCATGCCACGAAAGAGGAAGCCTTGTCAAAATCCCAAGTGATATCCCGGCAGAAAAACGCATAGAATTTTACTATCGCATCTCCATTTTCCTCCCTTTTGTAGATCAGCTAATACAATCACTTGAATCTCGATTCGCAAAGCACAAAGTTACGCTGAAAGGCCTCAGCGGAATACTGCCATCTTTTGTTGTGAAACAGCCTTGCAGCGATCTTACAGAACTGATCAAATTATATGCCTCTGATCTAACGAGTACAGACTCCACTGTGATGGCTGAGCTTGAACTGTGGCGAGCCAAGTGGCAGAAAGTAGTAACCAGTCTTTTCCCAAAGACAGCAGTACAGAGCTTGGCTGAGTGCGAACGTGGAATATTTCCAAATGTTCACAAGTTACTGAGCATCTTTTGTGTCGTTCCAACGTCTACAGCATGTGTTGAGAGGTCATTTTCTTCGATGAAAAGGATTAAAACGTATCTCCACAGTCGGATGAGTGAAGACAGACTGAATGGCTTGGCACTCTTGAATTTCCACAGAGATGTTCTCGTATCAGTCGATGAAATTTGGAGAAATTTGCTATTAGCTCTGCTCAAAGATTACGATTTAAAGTCTAGATAAAGTTAATCTATATTTTCCCATATACGTGCTTTTTGTATTTATTTAGTTACTAAATAAAAAAAGTTCTAATTTATATCTGCTGTTTCGAAGGTTTTGGCCCCCCCCCCAGGAAAAAATTCCTGCGTATGTGCCTGCTAACACTCCTTGGGAGGTTTAAAGTTGTTTGATAGATGACAATTAAATATAACAGAGAGCTAAACTTTTTCCTAATAACTATTTCATTTCAGTCTGAAAATCTGAGACAGTTTATGAACCCTTTCAGATGTAACTAAAATATCAAAATAAACGGTTGAAACTTTAAAATATATGAACATCAACAAGTGAAAAAATTGTTTGAACAGATAATAAAAATTACTAACGCTTCAACGACGACCCTCCCTTCTTAAAAAAGAAGCAACAAAGAACTATATATATATATATATATATATATATATATATATATATATATATATATATATATATATATATATATATATATATATATATATATATATATATATAATAATTAAAACAAAATTTGCATATTAATTTTTTTGGCTAAATGGCTTTCTCATAGTTTTAATCAGAAGATTATGAGGAAAAAAAGAGTGGGGGAGGAAGCCTACTTGCCCTTCAATTTTTAGATTACTCAAAAAGGCAACTAGAACTTTTAATTTCTTTACGAACGTTTTCATTAGTAAAAAATATACATAACTTACGAATTAACTTATGTAACGAACTTCTATATTCCTATGTTTTTATTACCTATATAAGGGGGTTCAACCCCTCGTCAATACCTTGTTCTTAACACTAAAGCTTAAATTTTGTTAAATTTAGGGCATCTAAATGGCGGTAGAATAAATAGTTGAAATTACTATAAATACTTTAACGTAAAGAGCGAAGTATTACAAAGAGGTGAACCCCTCATATGCGTAATAACTTCTGTTCGTCTTAAGTCTTAATGCTGCTCCTTACTTTCAGTTGAAAAAACTTTTCATATTTATTTTTTCATTGTTTTTTTAAATATAGCTAGAAAACCCTGCGACCCCTTCATTGAAATTCTGTTCCCCCACGAAAAATTCCTCCATGTAAACATCCTCCCGCTTAACCCTCCCTCAACTTCTCCCCCCCCCCCAACCAAAAAAACCCTGAAAACGTTTGTACACTTCCTAATAACCATTATTATAGGTAAACAGTGGTCAAAGTTTGTAACTTGCAGCCCCTCCCATGTGGACTGTGGAGGAGTAAGTCGTCCCCATCGACACAGTTATTAGGTTTTTGGACTATAAATAAAATGGCTATCTCAGAATTTTGATCCGGTGACTTTTGGGAAAAAATGAGCGTGGAAGGGAGCCTAGATGCCCTCCAATTTTTCGGTCACTTAAAAAAGGCACTAGAAATTTTAATTCCCGTTAAATTGAGCCCTCTTGCAACATTCTAGGACCACTGGGTCGATACGATCACCCCTGAAAAAAAAAATAAAAAAAAAAAACACGCACCCGTGATTGGTCTTCTGAAAAAAATACGAATATCTACATTTTTGTAGATAGGAGTTTGAAACTTCTACAGTATGGTTTTCTGATACGCTGAATCTGATTGTGTGATTTCTGATCGTTAATCTGAATGAATCTGAATCTGATCGTTAAGATTTTATGACTTTTAGGTGGTGTTTTTCCCCATTTTCTAAAATGAGGCAAATTTTTTCAGACTTATAACTTTTGATGGGTAAGACTAAACTTGATGAAATGTATATATATATATATGTAAAATCAGCATTAAAATGTGGTTCTTTGATGTAACTACTGGTATCAAAATTCAATTTTTTAGAGTTTCGGTTACTATTGAGCAGGGTCTTTCCTTACTACAGTTTGTTACCACGAACTGTGACATTGTATATATATATATATATATATATATATATATATATATATATATATATATATATATATATATATATATATATATATATATAAAGTGTGTAATCTATTATTAGAGCTGGATTCTATTCATGGTTAAGAAGCGAGGTAAATCGAAAGACACTTTACAGTGCCAAGCTAACAAAATAGCTATTGGGTGATGCCTCTGGAACAGCTTGGGATAACAAGCTAAGACTTGTAAAGAGTGTCAGGGATTCACGTGGAACTTAGGTTTCATCGTCCAGGGGCAGGGGTATATACTACATATTCATATTATACATGTTGACATTGTGGAAAAATGTCACATTTCTAGGATATACTTAAAGGGTTTTTAAACATATTGAATTTCAAGACATATTTTACGTCAAGGTCACCTCTTTATTTGGGAGAGTTTAATCCCTGTTGTTAAGATTATACACTTCTTTTATGTCCTAATGAATTAAATTAAAAATTAATACATTTTGTATGATTACTGTGAGCAAGAATAATAGAATTTGTTATTTCAAAACATCAATTTCCCAGTTTTAATTTCTGTTCACAAAGGTTACTCTATGCTTACTATTTCTTACCGTGGGCTGTTTTATCTATCTTTCTTAAATGTGAAGGTGAATACTACTCCTAGCTCCACCAGCCCTCCACTATTCAAATTCAATTCTGAGATTCGTCTAGCAATGCTTTGTGAACAATAATTATCCCATGAGTAAATGCTTCTCTTCATCTCTTTAGTTGGAGTGCGCTTTGAAATATAAAAACTAATTATACGGCTATCATTACCATGGCTTCCGAAGCAGGTCCTTTTGAAAGTATTTTTTATAGGGATGTTCCCCATGGATACCATCAAGGGGGCAAGGGAGCAACACAACCAAGCAAACAACAAGACATTGAACAATGATATAAAACGGAAAATGAGAATTATTCATATTTGAATTTGTGAAAACAAAGCTCCTTATAGCAATTGCTTCCCACATGAAAATATTTTGAGTAGTGCTAATGATCCCCCTCCTCTCTCCGTCCTTAGTGATGGTAGATATATGAATAAAGTTCATATACTACACAGAAAAAGATTAAGCTATCACAACGTAGCACCCATATTGCAGGTGTAGTCCGCTAAATTTCTACAGGAATAGAGTGGAATTAGAGAATAATTTCCACTCTTCCCCATAGACCTTCTTTAATGTTTTGTTTCTGCCGACGGAGGCTAAGAGACCCGTGGAGCCAATCAATCCAGGTGTCTGGTATTGTCCTATATGCTTATACAATATTCTTCATTTCTCTCAATTGTAGGTTCAAGAGAATGAAAAAATTCCTTAATCGTACTACAAGTCCCTTGTATTCAATAACTTTAAGCTCATAAGACTTTTTCTTTTTTTCGTTCTTCTGTTTCTATTGGTGGGTAGTTTGATATGTATATTTTCACTAAATTGTAGGTCAAGCCTGACTCTATACTCATTTTGTTGGCAAGAGTATCTTTAGTGTTTTCACGAATCCTCTTCTGAAAAACCAAAACCGTTTTCTGACTGCTATGTGGCCAATTATTTCAAGTGCTAAGTCCCAGAGACAAGTCCCAGATGATATCAGATATTTTGCCAAGCTTTCTGGAGCTGATTCAGTACCTCTTGAATTCTGACAAAGGTCATTGAGAAAAAGAAGATACGATTTATAGTTTGAAATTTAGCGTTTTTATTTTTGCTTTCGACGAGGAGGGATGCCACCATGGCACTTCATCCTAGTAAGGGCATGTTAAACGTCATAGCATGTCATCTGTTTTATTACCAGCTAAATATCCCTTTCCTCTTTATTTTTAGTTCTTTCAGCTCTACTTTAAGAAGTAAAATTTAAATTGTCTTGTTTTATGTTTGATTTCATCTCATCCTATTTTGCAATATTAAATAAAAAAAAACAGTTTTTTTAACTGAAAGCAAGGAGCGACATTAAAACTTAAAACGAACAGAAATTACTTCGTATATGAAAGGGGCTGCTTTCTCATCAACGCCCGCTCTTTACACTAAAGATTTTTTACTGTTTTAAAAAGTAGAGTGGAGAGAAAAAGTCAAACTTTAGCGTAAAGAGCAGGGCGTTGATGAGGAAGCAGCCCCTTTTATATACGAAGTAATTTCTGTTTGTTTTAAGTTTTAATGTGACTCCTTACTTTCAGTTAAAAAAATTGTTTTTTTTATTTAATATACTAAGGCTTGAATTTTATCCCAAATCTTTAAGAATGACCCCTGAATCACAAAGGCCGTAGAACAAATGGTTGAAATTTCTAAAAATACTTTAGCCTAAAGGGCAAGGTATTGTGGAGGAGACGAACCCCCTTATATACGTAATATTTTATGTTCGTTTTAATTCTGCTCATTACTGAGTAAGTTTTAATGCTACTCATTACTTCCAGTTGAATTTTTTTTCTAATCGTTTTTTTTTAATAATGCTAGCAAATCCTGCACCCCTTTCATGGAAATTATCTTCCCTCGTGATAAATTCCTCCATGGAAAGATCCTCCCACGTTACCCCTCCCCCGAATCACTCCAACCCTAACGCGAAAAAGTCCCCCTGAAAACGTCTGTACACTTCATAATAACCATTACTATATGTTCGGTTCTCCGCAGATGAATAATTTAAGCGAAATTTGCATATATATTTATTTGGCTAAATGGCTTTCCCATAGTTTTGATCGAATGATTATGAGAAAAAAGGAGGGGGAGGAGGCCCAGTTGCCCTCCAATTTTTGGGGTACTTAAAAAGGCAACTAGAACTTTTAGTTTTTTACGAACGTTTTCATTAGTAAAAGATATGCGTAGCTTACAAATTAGCTTACGTAACAAACTTCTATATTCGTATGTTTTTATTACGTATTATTACCTCGCTCTTTACACTAAAGCTTAAATTTTGTCCCCTGAATCACAAAAACCGTAGAATAAATAGTTGAAATTACTAAAAATACTTTAGCGTAAAGAGTGAGGCTTAATATTTTCGGTTCGTTTTAAGTTTTAATGCTACTCCTGACTTTCAGTTGAAAAAGCTTTTTTATATTTTTTTTTCATTGTTTTTTTTTTTAAATAATTCTAGAAAATACTGCACCCCCTTCATGGAAATCTTCTTCCCCCATGAAAAATTCCTCCATGGAAAGTTTACCCCACATAACCCCCTCTTCTCAACCCCTTCTCCCAACCAAAAAATCCCCCTGAAAACGTCTGTACACTTCCCAATAACCATTATTATATGCAAACACTGGTCAAAGTTTGTAACTTGCAGTACCTCCCAAGGGGACTGTGGGGGAGTAAGTCGTCCCCAGAGACATAGTTATAAGGTTTTTTGACTATGTTGAATAAAATGGCTATCTCAGAATTTTGATTCGACGACTTTGGGAAAAAATGAGCGTGGGAGGGGGCCTAGGTGCCCTCCAATTTTTTTGGTCACTTAAAAAGGGCACTAGAACTTTTCATTTCCGTTCGAATGAGCCCTCTCACAAAATTCTAGGACCACTGGGTCGATACGATCACCCCTGGGAAAAAAACAAAAAAAACAAAAAACAAACAAACAAATAAACACGCATCCGTGATTTGTCTTCTGGCAAAAAATACAAAATTCCACATTTTTGTAGATAGGAGCTTGGAACTTGTACAATAGTGTTCTCTGATATGCTGAATCTGATGGTGTTATTTTCGTTAAGATTCAATGAATTTTAGAGGGGTTTTTCCCCCTATTTTCGAAAATAGGGCAAATTTTCTCAGGCTCGTAACTTTAGATAGGTAGGATGAAACTTGATGAAACTTATATATTTAAAATCAACATCAAAATGCGATTCTTTTTTGACGTAACTATTTGTATCAAAATTTCGTTTTTTAGAGTTTTGGTTACTATTGAGCCGGGTCGCTCCTTACTACAGTTTGTTACCACGAACTGTTTGATTAATAAATACATCATGCCAGAGTATGTTATTAAAGTTTGTGAATTGTTGATCTGCTTCAGATTGGGATGATCGATTCACTCTATCTCTGATATGTCAAAATCCCCTTGGTCAGTAAAAGAGGCAAGTTAATTTTGTTTTTATTAAGGTGCTTTGAGTTTAGTCTATGCTGAGATCTTGCATTGCTTCGCTGGATGGTTAAAAGTGATTTTTCTATATGTTGTGAGGGATTATTCTTTAGCCAAATCATGTAGGGAAAAGAGTTGAAGCCTGAAGGACTAATTTTGTTGACTATTTTCTTCTAGAGAGATGGGAATATATCCAGGCATATCATGGGCTAGAGATATTAAAGTATAAGAATTAGGTGAGCTATTATACCATACTAAGCGTAGATTTCTTCATTGGACCCTAAAAACGTTGTGCAGTAATATATGTTGAAGCTTGGCAACCACAGTTGCCAATCTTGTTAGCCAGTAGCCTCCAAAGACCTTTAATACTGCTCTTTAAATGTTAGTTACTCAAATATATCTTCAATCATCTCTTCAATTATCTCTTCAATTCATCTTACAGAGAGCCCTAATCAGATAAAGTACACTAAGGAGAGGTTATCTAATCTCTCAAATGAATCTATAAAGTATTATCCGTAAATTGTCGTACTGTGACCTAATTTCCAATTCGACAGGTTACACCAGAGGAGCAGCTGTCTTGCCTTCCGTGGGGGTGACATAGCCATTCTCTTCTAATCTGAGTGTTTTTCACTTTCTTTTAGCTGCTTATCTTATTAAGACAGCCCTTGTTGTATTATTGTTGAATTATTGCGTGTCATAAAATATATACTGTATTTTGAATTTTGAAAAATGTTAAAGCCTTTTTATACGCTCTTTGCACTAAAGTTTAACTAGTGTTTGTGGGAAAGCATTCCAGAGGGGATGGAATAAAGCCAGATTATATTGCCAAAGCTTTTACTTTCCAAATAACAATCCTAATAGTGGACTCAAAACTTATTAATAAGGAAAAAACGACAAATTGCCTCTATTATTGAAGAGCTGGGATTAACAAAAAAAAAAAAAAAAACACACATCTCCTGTTTAATGTTTTGCTCTACTCTTCGTGTTTTTTTATATACTCTTGAAGGAATGAAGTAAAGAGTAAAACACTAGTATTCAGGAGGTGAAAGTTACTTGTAATTGGGGTTATTTTTATTTGTATATGTTTTTGTACTTCGACTCAAAATCTCAAAACTTCAATAAATTACTTTTGTTCAATTCAAATCACCTTTAATTACTAGCATTTAGAAAACAAAATCAACAATTTTTTCAAACCGAAGCTATTTGAAAGTCAACTTTATTGAGCACTACAATAAAACAAAAAGTAAAAAAAGTTTATTACAGCATTGTGTCCATTGCAAAGAAAGAGTTGAAGACATCACTCAGTTGAAATATTTCAAATTAGGGATTAAAAAAGGTATAGTTATTATTAATTGGTCAATGACAACCAGATGCTTAGAATCAAATCATCAAAGAAGTAAGGAGTGACCCTCTCAATAGTAGCTGAAACTCTAAAAACGAGAATTTTAACTTCAAGAGATCCATCAAAATAATTATCTTATGAGGCTGATTCTAAATATATAATATTCATTTAGTTTGATGCTATCCATCAAAAGATACAATCCTGATAAAATTTACCTGGTTTTCAAAAAGAGGGGAAAAACCTACAAAAAGTCAAGGAATCTTATTAAAAATTGCACCATCAAATTTAGAATATTAGAGAACGATACTGAAAAGAGTTCAAGCTCCTATCTGCAATCAAATAAAAAACAAGTTTTTTTATTATTTGAAAGTAAGGAACAACAATAAAACTCAAAACGAATAGAAATTATTCCAGAAATATACCTGGCTGCCCCCTCTGGAGGGGGCGTGGGCAACGGGATCGATTTCTAACGGATTGAGATTTCTGGCATAATTTAAAAGCAATCAGATATTAAAGCTCTTTTCAAATGAAAGGGTGCAAAGGAAACTTCTTAATGCAGATTTGTTCACAAGAAATTTTCCATGGATAATTTTCAGAGTTTTCTATGGAAAATTTTCCTTGAGTGAAGGGATTCTCCATGGAGGGAGTCAGATCAGAAATTAAATTAATAAAACAAGTTTTTTAAACTGAAAGTAAGAACCAACATTAAAATTTAAAACGAACAGAAATGACTACCTATATGAGGGGGGGGGGGGCTGCTCCGTGGTCACTGAACAGAAACTACAAGATATGAAACTGAAAAGCTGTCCCCCTTGTTCTACGAATATAGTTAAAAGAAAAGGTACTAAAAGACATATATATTCAAGTTCAAATAAACATATATTAGTCTTAATAAGAAAATTAAACCAACAATGAGCTTGTAATGTACCAATAATGAGACTGATATCCAACTCAAAATAAAAATAAAACAGAAATTACTACATATATAAACTGGGAAGTAGTCCCCCAAGTATAACACCAGCGTCATTTGGACTTTACTCAAACTTACTTACCTTACTTAGGACTTTCTGCTCCGCTCGGCACATAAGGCGACTACGATGCCTGTACGCTAAAGTTTGACTCTTTCTCTTAGCTCTACTTTTTTAAAAAGAAAAAAAACTTTAGCGTAAAGAGCGGGGCGTTGAGGAAGAAAAGCCCCTTTCATATACGGAGTAATTTCTGTTCGTTTTAAGTTTTAATGTCGCTCCTTACTTTCATTTAAAAAAACTTTTTTTTCATTTAATTTCTCGACGTTTTTTAATTCATGCATGTTTTGATCTTGGCTCTCCGTACATAAATAATTAAAACGAAATTTGAATATTAATTTTCTTTTTGGCTAAACGGCCTTCTCATAGTTTTAATCGGAAGATTTTGAGAAAAAAGGAGAGAGGGAGGAAACCTAGCTGCCCTGTAATTTTGTGATTACTTAAAAAGGCAACTAGAGCTTTTAATTGTCTTATGAACATTTTCATTAGTAAAAAAATACGTAATTTACTAATTAATTTACGTAACGAACTTCTATGTTCGTATATTTTTATTGCGTATATGAGGGAGTTCACCCCTCGTCGATACCTCGCTCTTTAACTAAAGCTTAAATTCTGTCCCAATTCCTAAAGAATGACCCTTGAATCACATAGGCCGTAGAATAAATAGTTGGAATTACTAAAAATACTTTTGCGTAAAGAGCGAGGTATTACGAGGAGGTAAACCCCTCATATGCGCAATAATTTCTCCTCATTTAAGTTTTAATGCTGCTCCTCATTTTCAGTAGAAAAAACTTCTCATGTTTATTTTTTCCTTGTTTTTTAAATAATTCAAAAAAATCCTGCGCCCCCTTCATTGAAAGTCTCTTCCCCCATGAGAAGTTTTTCCATGGAAAGATCCTCCCGCGTAACCCCCCCCCCACCTCAACTCTCCCTCCCAAACCAAAAAAATCTCCCTGAAAACGTCCGTACACTTCCCAGTAATCACTACTATATGTAAACACAGGTCAAAGTTTGTAACTTGCAACCCCTCCCAGGGAGACTGCAGGGTAGTAACTTGTCCCCAAAGACATAGTTATTAGAATTTTTGACTATGGTTAATAAAATGGCTATCTCAGAATTTTGATCTGGTGACTTTTGGGAAAAAATGAGCGTGGGAGGGGGCCTAGGTGCCCTCCAATTTTTTTGGTCACTTAAAAGGGCATTAGAACTTTTAATTTCAGTTAGAATGAGCCCTCCCGCGACATTCTAGGACGACTGGGTCGATACGATCACCCCTGGAAAAAAAACAATAAAAAACAACAAAAAAGCAAATAAACAAAAATAGGCGAAATTCGACATTTTTGTAGATAGGAGCTTGAAACTTCTACAATAAGGTTTTCTGATAAGCTGAATCTGATGGTGTGATTTTCGTTAAGATTGTATGACTTTTAAGGGGTGTTTTCCCCTATTTTCTAAAATGAGTCAAATTTTCTCAGGCTCGTAACTTTTGATAGGTCAGACTAATCTTGATGAAAGTTATATATTTGAAATCAGCATTAAAAGGCAATTTTCTTATGTAACTATTGGCATCAAAATTCCATTTTTTAGAGTTTTGGTTAGTATTGAGCCGGGTCGCTCCTTACTACAGTTCGTTACCACGAACTGTTTGATTAGGTTGAGAATATAAGAGTGCTAGGCTTAAAATGATACATTTTAATATACCGAAAGCTAGATATATCAAGCGTACAATAGCATACAATATATGCTGCTAGTATTTCTCAGAAAGAAATATATTATACCTTTTTCGTAAGAATTGAAGGATAATTAGTCCTCGTGTTTTACTCATTGTTCAAACGAGGCCACGTCACTTGATCCGGGAGGATTTTAGTTAATTTGCTCATAATTCGTCACAGGGCGTTCCACATGAACCGGGCGGATTTTGTTTATAATGACGGGGGGTTCTGTTTATGATGAGCTTGGTTAATGTTTCCCCTTAACAACCTCCCAAGACTCTGCTGTTAAAGAAAGAATCACACATTGTCACAGCCACAAAGTCTAATGAAATCAATTACTAGGCTAGCTTTAATAGTTATGAATTAGGTCGAAATCAAACACCAATGGGAACAAATAGAAGACATGGGACTAATCTGAACTATACTATTATATATAAACTCAATTAAAAAGCACAAAAGATTTATTGGGCACTTAAATAAAGACGACAGGAGTACACTCAAAACAGATAAAGACACAATACTGAAAGCATGCGAGAGTCAATGGATCGGTACTAACGCAAAACAGGCTTATCAAGTACGAATATAAGTATCGCTAAAGTCTAAACCTCATCAAGACTAAGTTCTTTCAAGAGTCGGTGACAATTCATGACAAACTTATGCTGCTGGTAATTCAAGACTACCCTCACGAGTCACTGATAAATCAAAACTAACACTCTAGTTAGACATCTTCAAGGCTGAGCTCTTTGACGAGCTGCTCATTATACATGACTAACTCTCTCGAGCCACTTGTAGTTTAAGACTAACTTAAAAACACTAATTCTTCACAGGTATATTCTCCTGATTTTCTTCTCGAATTTTTCCCAAACTCTTGTATAGGTCTTTTGCCTTTGCAAGAGCCTATCCTGCACCTGGGCTAGCACAACACTCATTATGTATCTTGTACTTCAATTGTTAATGTCCTACATTTAATAATTTAGCTCTACTAAAGCCTTGTAGTTGTCGCTTGTGGATTATTAGTTGTCACTGTTGCATTATGTCAGCTGTCAGCGCCTGTGTTTCAGTTGATGGCTCTTCTGGCTCAGGGTAAACAAAAAGGCTTGAAAGGTTGGACTTAGTCCAGAGAAAGAGAAGCACAGGAGGATATTCGTCACTGCTACTCCTGCCAGTTGAGTCTCCGTAATCTAAAAAAATAATATTAATAACTTTTTTAGAATATGATAGTTCCGTGGATAGTTTTTGCAAGCAGACAAAGGCTATAAAAAGCTATTCAAACTAATTTTCAGGAAGAAGGAGACAATACTGGAACGATAGATATTCTTAGGTAGATAATGTTAAAGGATAATAAATTGAAAACTCGATTTCAAATGGAATGAAAATTTGAATTTTTCTTTCTCCCAAGAACCTAAGAACATAAATGAAAATGCAAAACGCGTACGGATGGGGCTTTACGTATTAATTAAAAAGTGTTTTTCAATAAAATAGGATTTTCTAAAAATGAACAGAAATAAAGTTAAGCAATTTTCCTAGTATAAAACTATCTAAAGTCACCCTCGATAAAAAAAATGAAACCTGAAAAATAGAAATAAAAATAAAAAAACGAAGTCAAACTCAATAGAAGCAAAAACTAGGATCACTAGGTTTATTACCCTTTAATATTCTGAAGAAAATAACATATTTGCATTCTACTGGAGATTTTCCCTGTTTTGAGCTAAAATTTTCTTTTTCTCATAGCATAAAAATAGAAAAAAAAGTCATAGCTAAGATTACTGTAAAAAGCAACAAACAAACGGGAATTGGCAGTTTAGCATACATGTATTGATAAATATTCCCAAGAGTCTTAATAATTTCGGATTTATTAAAGTTTAAAATGTTAAAAATTGAAAATGTGTTTTGTTTTCACTAAAGTATAAATTATCATCTGGTCCCTTTGAAGGTTTTGGGGCGTCAGCCCTACTTGTCTAGTTTCTGCTAGTTTTGAGTTTAATTCTGTTATTTATTTTAATATCTGTTAGATTTCGGGTTCAATTTATTTATTGATGGAGATTTATATTTTGATGATCAGTGGATTATGGGCGTTCCTGGTTAACGTCTTTATAAACTCTAATGTCTTTATTTACAACTGTTTCATTGCTTGGAGCTTATATAAAGTGTTGAACGTCAGCATTTGTCCCGGTTTTTCTTTTGTCATTATGAAAGAATTGAAAAACAAAGTCAAAGCCAAGATTCCTGTAAAAAACAAGAAATGAACAGGAAATGATAATTAACATACATGTACTGACAAATATTCCTAAAGGTCTTAATAAATTTGGATTTATTAAAGTTGAAAAAGTTAAAAATTGAAAATGTGCTTTGTTTTTAACTAAAGCGTAAATTATGTTCTGGTCCCTTTGAAGATATTGAGGCGTCAGCCATACTCGTCTCAGTTTTGCTCTTTTGAGTTTACTTCGATTATTTATTGTAATACCTGTTCATTTGTGTTTCATTTGTTTATTAATGTAGATTTATATTTTGATGGTTTATTGGATTATGGGCGTTCATGGTTAGCGTTCTAATAAACTCTAATGTCGTTATCTATAACTATTTCATTGCCTGGAGATTTTAGATAGTGTTGAACGTCATCATTTGCCCTGGTTTGACTTTTGTCAAAATGAAACATATAATGCAGAAACTTAATGTGTTTTTAACAAAGGCATGGTAAGCATTGATGATCTTATCTATGCCAAAATCCCAAACTAAATTATCATAACTATCATTTTCAGTTTTAGCACGTTTTGACTCCGCTGGCGCTTATCTTCTAACCCTATTTTTCGTTCTTCTTCATTTTCGATTTTAATTAGTTGAGACAATTTGCCAATGTCCTTCAATTTAGTTGCCCTTTTTGGTCTATTTTTGAATGACGGTCCAGGATATCGGTTTTTTAATTGTTAAATGGTGGGAGAATTATCATTTATAATATATATATATATATATATATATATATATATATATATATATATATATATATATATATGTTTTTAACTACGTAAAACTTGCGAATATACAACATTCTTGGCTGTCCCGTTGTCTGTGCATATAAATAGAATGTCAGGTTTAACGACTCTTGAACATGCAACATATAATGGTCCATGATCCTAATGATTGCCCTTGAGCTTTGTTGATGGTGATTGCTTATCGACGATTCCCTGTGTCGCCATCGTCATTTATATATCCCCCTGATCCCCCCGGCGTCCCTGTTGTAGTTGTTTCCCTGTGTCCCAGTCGTCATGTCCCAGTGTCCCGGTCGTCATTTGTGTCCCAGTCTGTATATACATTCATTTTTGAATTGGTCTTTTTTTAGGTTTTAGTTTTTTACCTTTTTTAGTTTTTTTCTTTTTTTTAGTTTTGTTATTCTCCTTTATTTTTCATTTTTTTTCCGTTTTCATTTTATTTTCTTTTTTAGTTTTTTTTTAGCTTTTTAGCTTTTTTAGTTTTTTATTAGTTTTTAGTTTTTTTTCTTTTTAGTTTTTTTGTAGTTTTTACCTTTTTTTTAGTTCTTAATTTTTTTTTAACTTATGTCCTGGTCGTTATTTATACTCCCTGTGTCCCGGTCTTCATTTATGTCCCGGTGCTTTGTTGATGGTGATTGCTAATCGAACATTCCTTGTGTCCCGGTCGTCATTTATATTCCCTATGTGCCGGTGTCCCGGTCGTCATTTGTGTCCCGATGTCCCGGTCTGTAATTTCGTCAGTCGAAAACATGACGTCAGTCGACACAGAAACAAGACGTCACCTGACAGACAGATTCACAGACAACTTATGTCTTATATATATATATATATATATATATATATATATATATATATATATATATATATATATATATATATATATATATATATATATACTAGCTGTTGAGGTGGCGCTTCGTGCCATCCCAACATTTAGTTAGGGGGCGCTTCGCACCCCCCAAGCCCCCACGCTCGCGTAAGTCATTACGCACCATTGTAGTTGTGTCCCTGTGTCCCACCTGTGAATATATATATATATATATATATATATATATATATATATATATATATATATATATATATATATATAACTACGTAAAACTTGCAAATATACAACATTCTTCGCTATCCCATTGTCTGTACATATTAATAGATTGTCAGGTTTACCGACTCTTGAACATGCAACATGTAATTTTCCATGGAAAGAACAATCCTTATTCAGATCTATACCTCATTATTCTAATGAATGCCCTTGAGCTTTGTTGTTGGTGATTGCGAATTAAACATTCCCTGTGTCCCAATCGTCATTTATATATCACACCGTAGGGGATATATAATGACGTTTTTACCTATTTTTAGTTTTTTTTCAGTTTTATTTACTTTTTTAGTTTTTAGTTTTTTACCCTTTTTTAGTTTTTTTTTAGCTTTTTTAGTTTTTTAGCTTTTAGTTTTTTTTAGTATTTTCTTTTTTTTTGTAGTTTTTATCTTTTTAGTTTTTTCTTCTTTTGTATTAATGCTAAAGCCAAGATACGAACCTGTAACCTCTCGGACCTAGAACCTGGAACATGACGATTTGCCAAATGAGCTACTGTATTTGTATTTGTATCAGATTAACGATGCTTCTTGACTACTAAGGTCCCTGCGTCGGCCCTGTAATGAATTTCTGCAGCATGGTTCGATCTCTGGGTCCCGTATTATAACGCTAAGGTCAAACCCACAACGCAAACACAGGCAGTTATATAACTGAGCTACTTCGGCTTGAATACATGCGTTTTTGAATTGGTATGTGATGAAATAATTCAGACGTCATATGTGGACAGTGACGTCATCTATATATATAAAAATAAGTTGTATGTCTGTCTGTGGATCTGTGGATCGGCTGACGTCATGAAATTAGTTGCCGTCATTTTTGCTTTGAAGGTGACGTCATTCAAGTTATATAAGACATATGTTCGCGTAGAAATCTATTAGTGTTTAAGTTTACAATGACTGATGAAGATGCTCAAAGAGTCTATGCCAAAAAACTTGCTGCTGATAGAGAAAGTCAGAAAAAAAGCGTGCCGAGGAACTACCAGAGCAACGCGAAAGCAGACTTGCTGCTAAAAGAGAAAGTGAAAAAAGAAGGCGTGCCGAGGAATCAAAAGACCAGCAGGGAAACAGGCTTGAGGCTGATAGAGAAAGAAAGAACAGAAAGCATGCCGAGGAACTACCAGAGCAACGCGGAATCAGACTTGCTGCTAAAAGAGAATGTGAAAAAAGAAGGCGTGCCGAGGAATTACAAGAACAGCAAGAAATCAGGCTTGCTGCTGATAGAGAAAGTAAGAAAAGAAAGCGTGCCGAGGAATCACAAGAACAGCAAGAAATCAGGCTTGCTGCTGATAGAGAAAGTAAGAAAAGAAAGCGTGCCGAGGAATCAGAACAACCTGAAAGTTATCGCCTTGCATTCAGGTACAACCCAGTCGATGATTATAGCTTGAGTAGATGTGTTCAAATCGGGACAATGTCTAAAATTTGTCCGTATTGTAAGGCCTTGAAATTCAATGGTGAAACAACGGGAATGTGTTGCGCCTCAGGAAAAGTTAAACTTCCTCTATTGGCTGCACCACCAGAGCCATTGAAGACTTTCCTTACTGGAACTACGTCAGAATCTAAGCGTTTTTTGTCAAAAATCAGACAATAAAACTCATGTTTCCAAATGACGTCGTTTGGAGCCCAAATCGAAAATCCAGATCAATTTATGTCTACTTTCAAAGTAAAAGGGCAAATTTATCATAAAGCAGGGTCCCTTCTACCATTCTCAGGCGAGAATCATAAATTTTTACAATTGTACTTCATCAGTGATAGAAATTCTGAATTGAATACACGTTGCGAAATTTCTCCCAACGTTGAAAGGACAATTGTTTCCCAATTGCAACATCTTTTCCACGAAAATAATAATTTAGTGTGTCTGTTCAAAATAGCCATCGATTTGATGCCTACTGATACTCATAAAATTGTTATTTCCGCTGACAAAACGCCTCCTGGCCAACATGTGCGTAGATACAATGTTCCGACGATCGACGAAGTGGCAATCGTTATGGTCGGTGATCAGTTTTTACCTCGAGATATTATTCTTCATAAGCGAAATGCTCAATTGTTAAGAATTGCTGAAACTCATCGATGCTACGATACCCTACAACATCTTATCATTTTTTGGGATGGAGCCGACGGCTATCACTTTAATATTAAATTGATGAATCCAGCCACTAACAAAGAAATGAATAAGAAATGCAGTGCAATGCATTATTATTCCTATAGACTAATGATTCGGCAGGATGAAGAAAATTATATTTTAAAATGCCGTGAATTGTTTCACCAATTTGTCGTGGATATGTATGCTAAAATTGAATCAGAACGTTTGCTATATATCCGCCTGAATCAGACCAAGCTCCGCTCTGAACAATGCATTCATTTGCGAGATGCAGTTATAAATGACGGTAATACCACAAACAATGGAAGATTAACAATTTTACCTTCGTCATATGCTGGCAGTCCCCGTCATATGCATGAATATGCTCAAGATGCTATTGCGTATGTTCGTCTCTATGGTCGTCCAGATTTATTTATTACATTTAAATGTAATCAATCTTGGGATGAGATGCTGCAGCTTTTACTTCAAGGACAATCGGCGGTTCATAGGCATGAAATTACGGCACGTGTCTTCCGGCAAAAGTTGAAATCACTGATAAACTACCTTGTAAAACATGAAGTGTTTGGGTCAGTGCGATGCTGGATGTACTCAGTGGAATGGCAAAAACGAGGTTTGCCACACGCACATATACTAATCTGGCTACATAAAAAACTTACTTCAAACGAAATTGATGATGTGATTTCCGCTGAAAATACCTGATAAAAATGTCGATAAGGGGTTACATGATATTATTGTAAAAAATATGATACATGGACCTTGCGGTGCACTGAACGAAAATTCACCATGCATGGCCAAAGGAAGGTGCACAAAGCAATATCCTCGACTTTTAGTACCCAAAACAATTACTGGCAATGATGGTTACCCACGATATAGAAGAAGATCTACGGAAGATGGCGGTAAAACAGCAATAATAAAGAAGCGTAACGGTACCACCATCGAAGTAGATAACCAGTGGGTTGTTCCATATTCCCCATTATTATCAAAAACATTTAATGCACACATAAACGTTGAATACTGTAACTCCGTAAAGGCAATCAAATACATATGTAAATACGTCAACAAAGGCAGTGACATGGCAGTTTTTGGCTTGCAGTCCGAAATCAAGGATTTCGATGAAATCGTAGAATATCAGGCCGGAAGATACATAAGCAGTAATGAAGCTGTTTGGCGCATTCTTTCATTTCCGATACGTGAACGTAGTCCAGCTGTTGTTCACTTAGCGGTACATTTACAGAATGGTCAACATGTTTATTTCACGGAAACCAACGTGCAACAAAGAGTCCTGAATCCACCGGATACAACATTAACAGCTTTTTTTCGCTTTGCAAAAATGATTCTTTTGCAAAAAAACTGCTGTATACTGAAGTGCCTTTGTATTGCACGTGGAACATTAAAAATAAAGTATTTGAACGTCGAAAACAGGGTAAGTCAGTCGACGGCCAACCTACCATCTTCAAAGATACCACGATAGGAAGACTCTACAACGTTCACCGCAATCAACATGAATGCTTCTTTCTACGCCTGCTTTTGGTGAATGTACCCGGTCCGACATCCTTTGAGTATTTGAGGACTGTAAATGGTACTATACATGACACTTACCGTAGTGCATGCCAAGCTCTGAATTTATTGGGGAATGACCAACACTGGGATAACTGCATCAATGACGCGTGCGAAACGTCAACCCCAAGTCAAATTCGTGCATTGTTTCGCATCATTTTAACAACTTGCACTCCCTTCGCTCCTACAGAGTTATGGGGAAAATATAAGTCAAAAATGTCCGAAGATATACTTCATCGAAAACAATTAGAGACGTCAGATATGACTTTTGATTTTACATCAGAAATTTATAACTACACTTTAGTTGTTATAGAAGATTTGTGTGTAAGTATGGCAAACAAACCTCTTCAGGATTTGGGAATGCCTTCACCTAACCGTATCGCTGCTGTTTCGACATGTGTAGAATTGGATCGTGAACAAAGTTACAGCACGAGTGATCTATTGTCGTATGTACAAAATAACATTTCCAAGTTAACGTCGGAACAAAAAGACATCTATGATACGATAATGCATTGTGTCGATAACAACGTTGGAGAAATTTTATTTTTGGATGCGCCAGGAGGTACTGGTAAAACGTTTTTGATAAAACTGATTCTGGCATCAATTCGATCTAAAAATGATATAGCGTTGGCAATTGCGTCGTCCGGAATAGCCGCAACATTGCTGCCTGGTGGAACAACTGCTCATTCCGCTTTGAAATTGCCTCTGAACTTGCATTCTACAGAAACTCCCACTTGCAATTTTTCCAAATCATCTGGGATGGGTAAAGTATTGCAGCAATGCAAACCTATTATTTGGGATGAGTGCACAATGGCAAACAAAAAATCGCTCGAGGCTCTGGATCAATGCTTGAAAGATTTGCGAGGGAAGTCGAAACCCTTTGGCAGCACCTTAATATTGCTTGCGGGAGATTTCAGGCAATCATTACCTATAATACCTTGATCAACTCCTGCAGACGAAATGAATGCTTGCCTGAAAAATTCTAATTTATGGGCACACGTAAAAACATTAAAATTAACTACAAATATGCGTGTCCGATTGCAAAACGATGACTCTGGTCAAACATTTTCAGATAAATTGCTGACAATGGGAAACGGAAAGCTCCCAGTAGACTCAATTTCAGGACGTATACAACTACCTACTGATTTCTGTAATTTAGTGACGTCCAAAAATGAATTGATTGAAAAAGTATTTCCAAATATTCTAAAAAATTATAAAAATAATAAATGGCTAAGTGAAAGAGCGATTCTCGCACCCAAAAATATAGACGTCCACGAAATCAACAATATTGTTTTGACCAAGATTCAAGACCAGGCAGTCCTTTACAAGTCAGTCGACACAGTTTTGGAACCAAATGAAGCGGTTAATTATCCATCTGAATTTTTAAATTCCATAGATCTTTCAGGGTTTCCACCACACGTGCTACAACTAAAAATAGGCGTACCAATAATACTTTTAAGAAATACAAACCCACCAAAGCTTTGCAATGGCACTCGACTTGCCGTAAAAATAAACAATGGAAAACCTAAACCTAATAGAGGCCACAATCCTGACAGGGCCTTTTGAGGGTGAGGCTGTTCTTATTCCTCGCATTCCCATGATTCCAACGGATCTGCCTTTTCAATTTAAAAGATTGCAATTCCCAATTCGATTAGCATTTGCAATCACCATTACCAAAGCTCAAGGTCAATCATTAGAAAAATGTGGTATTGATCTTAATACTGATTGTTTTTCCCATGGACAATTGTACGTTGCATGTTCGAGGGTCGGTAAACCTGACAATCTATTTATATGCAGCGAAAATTGGACAGCGAAGAATGTTGTATATTCGCAAGTTTTACGCAGTTAATTTGTATTTCGGAACCAAATGAAGCGGTTAATTATCCATCTGAATTTTTAAATTCCATAGATCCTTCAGGGTTTCCACCACACGTGCTACAACTAAAAATAGGCTTACCAATAATACTTTTAAGAAATATCAACCCACCAAAGCTTTGCATTGGCACGCTACTTGCCGTAAAAAAAAAACAATGGAAAACCTAATAGAGGACACAATCTTGACAGGGCCTTATGAGGGTGAGGCTGTTCTTATTCCTCGCATTCCCATGATTCCAACGGATCTGCTTTTTCAATTTAAAAGATTACAATTCCCAATTCGATTAGGATTTGCAACCACCATCAACAAAGCTCAAGGGCAATCACTAGAAAAATGCGGTATAGATCTTAATACAGATTGCTTTACCAATGTACAATTGTATGTTGCATCTTTGAGGGTCGGTAAACCTGACAATCTATTTATACGCACAGACAATGGGACAGCGAAGACTGTTGTATATTCACAAGTTTTACGTAGTTAATTTGTATTGTATCTATCTATCTATCTATCTATATAAAAACGAGTTGTGTGCATGCATGTTTGTTTGTTTGTAAAAAGAGCGTTTGCATATGACATCATTATTATTACAAGTCAGTCGACACAGTTTTGGAACCAAATGAAGCGGTTAATTATCCATCTGAATTTTTAAATTCCATAGATCTTTCAGGGTTTCCACCACACGTGCTACAACTAAAAATAGGCGTACCAATAATACTTTTAAGAAATATAAACCCACCAAAGCTTTGAAATGGCACTCGACTTGCCTTAAAAAAACAATGGAAAACCTAATAGAGGCCACAATCCTGACAGGGCCTTTTGAGGGTGAGGCTGTTCTTATTCCTCGCATTCCCATGATTCCAACGGTTCTGCCTTTTCAATTTAAAAGATTGCAATTCCCAATTCGATTAGCATTTGCAATCACCATTAACAAAGCTCAAGGTCAATCATTAGTAAAATGCGGTATTGGTCTTAATACTGATTGCTTTTCCCATGGACAATTAATTGTACGTTGCATGTTCGAGGGTCGGTAAACCTGACAATCTATTTATATGCAGCGAGAATTGGACAGCGAAGAATGTTGTATATTCGCAAGTTTTACGCAGTTAATTTGTATTTCGGAACCAAATGAAGCGGTTAATTATCCATCTGAATTTTTAAATTCCATAGATACTTCAGGGTTTCCACCACTCGTGCTACAACTAAAAATAGGCGTACCAATAATACTTTTAAGAAATATCAACCCATCAAAGCTTTGCATTGGCACGCGACTTGCCGTTAAAAAAAAACAATGGAAAACCTAATAGAGGCCACAATCTTGACAGGGCCTTATGAGGGTGAGGCTGTTCTTATTCCTTGCATTCCCATGATTCCAACGGATCTGCTTTTTCAATTTAAAAGATTGCAATTCCCTATTCGATTAGCATTTGCAACCACCATCAACAAAGCTCAAGGGCAATCACTAGAAAAATGCGGTATAGATCTTAATACAGATTGCTTTACCAATGTACAATTGTATGTTGCATCTTTGAGGGTCGGTAAACCTGACAATCTATTTATACGCACAGACAATGGGACAGTGAAGACTGTTGTATATTCACAAGTTTTATGTAGTTAATTTGTATTGTATCTATCTATCTATCTATCTATATAAAAACGAGTTGTGTGTATGCATGTTTGTTTGTTTGTAAAAAGAGCGTTTGCATATGACGTCATTATTAGTACATACGGCTTTGTATATGGACAGACAATGGGAAAGCCAAGAATGTTGTATATTTGCAATTTTTCCGTAGTTTGAAACACATATATAAATCTATCTATATTCACAGGTGGGACACAGGGACACAACTACAATGGCGCGTAACTAATATGGCGCGTAACGACTTACACGCGCGGGGGGGCTTGGGGGGGCTCGAAGCGCCAACCCAACAGCTAGTATCTATATATAAAAAAATAAGTTGTCTGTCTGTGGATCTTTGTGTCAGGTGACGTCATATTTCTGTGTCGACTGACGTCATGTTTTCGACTGACGAAATTACAGACGGGGAGATCGGGACACAAATGACGACTGGGACACCGGCACATAGGGAATATAAATGACGACCGGGACACAAGGAATGTTCGATTAGCAATCACCATCAACAAAGCACCGGGACACAAATGACGACCGGGACACAGGGAGTATAAATGACGACCAGGACATAAGTAAAAGAAAATTAAAAACTAAGAAAAAGGTAAAAACTACGAAAAAACTAAAAAGAAAGAAAAACTAAAATGTAATAAAAAATTAAAAAAGCTAAAAGCTAAAAAAAAACTAAAAAAGAAAATAAAATGAAAACGGAAAAAAAAGAAAATAAAGGAGAAAAACAAAACTTAAAAAAGAAAAAAAAACTAAAAAAAAGGAAAAAACTAAAACCTAAAAAAAAGACCAATTCAAAAGCGAATGTATATACAGACCGGGACACAAATGACGTTCGGGACACCGGGACAGGACGACCGGGACACAGGGACACAACTACAACAGGGACGCCGGGAGGCTCAGGGGGATATGTAAATGACGATGGCGACACAGGGAATCGTCGGTAAGCAATCACCATCAACAAAGCTCAAGGGCAATCATGTTGTATATTCGCAAGTTTTACGTAGTTAAAAACATATATATATATATATATATATATATATATATATATATATACATATATATACAACCCGAGGAAGCTGCTAAAAACGAATGTATTCACGCCGAAGTAGCTGAGTTGGTAAAGCGTTATGTTTCAGGTTCTAGGTCCGAGAGGCTCCAGGTATGAACCTTGGCTTTAGCATTAATGCAAAAGAAGAAAAAAAAACTAAAAAAGGTAAAAACTACAAGAAAACTAAAAAGAAAATATATATATATATATTTATATATATCATCTTTTCCACAAAAATTAATAATTTAGTGCTTCTGCTTAAAAACAGCAATCGAATTGATGCTTCCTGATACGCAACTATCAACGAAGTGGCAATCGTTGTGGTCGGTGATCAGTTCTTACCTCGAGATAATATTCTTTATAGGCGAAACAATCAGTTGACAAGAATTGCTTAAACTCATTGATGCTACGATGCCCTACAACATCCTGACGAATATAAATGACGCCCGGGACACTCAAATAAAAATCACAGACTGGGACACCGGGACACAAATGACGAAGGGGACACAGGGAATATAAATGACGACCCGAACACAGGGACGCAACTACAACGGGGACGCCGCGGGGCACAGGAGGCCCCCCGGCCCCCCGTCATATATAAATGACGACGGCAACAAAGGAAATGATTGATTAGCAATCACCATCAACAAAGCTCAAGGGCAATCAATAGAATCATGAGGTAAAGATCTGAATACGGATTGTTTTCCCATGGACCATTATGCGTTGCATGTTCAAGAGTCGGTAAACCTGACAATCTATTTATATGCACAGACGATGGGACAGCAAAGAATGTTGTATATTCGCAAGTTTTACGTAGTTAAAAACATATGTATATATATATATATATATATATATATATAAATATATATATATATATATATATATATATATATATATATATATATATATATATATATATATATATATATATATAAAGAATGTTGTATATTCGCAAGTTTTACGTAGTTAAAAACATATGTATATATATATATATATATATATGTATATATATATATATATATATATATATATATATATATATATATATATATATATATATATATATATATTTATATATATATATATATGTATATATATATATATATATATATATATATATATATATATATATATATATATATATATATATATATATATATATATATATATATATATATATATATATATTCAGAGGTGGGACATAGGGACACAACTACAATGGCGCGTAGCTAATATGGCGCGTAACGACTTACGCGGGCGGAGGGGGGGCTTGGTGGGGGCGTGAAGCGCCCCCACCAACTAGGTGTTGGCTAGTATAACAGCTAGTATATATATATATATATATATATATATATATATATATATATATATATATATATATATATATATATATATATTATATTATTTATATTAATTAAATATTTTAATTAATTAAATATTTTATATCATTTTATATTTTATATTTAAATATATATATATATATATATATATATATATATATATATATATATATATATATATATATATATATATATATATATATATATATATATATATATATATATATATATATATATATATATATATATATATATATATATATATATATATATATATATATATATATATATATATATATATATATATATATATATATATATATATATATAATATATATATATATATATATATATATATATATATATATATATATATATATATATATATATATATATATATATATATATATATATATATATAAATAAATATATATACATATATATATATATATATATATATATATATATATATATATATATATATATATATATATATATATATATATATATATATATATATATATATATATATATATATAAATAAGTTTTTTTTTGTGTGTGTGTGTGTTTCTGTCGAGGGAAGTCATGTTTGTGTGTCGACTGACGTATGTTTTCGACTGACGAAATTACAGACCGGGACATCGAGACACAAATGACGACCGGGACACCGGCACATAGGGAATATAAATGACGACCGGGACGCTCAAAGAGAAAGCAACCGGGACACAAGGAATGTTCGATTAGCAATCATCATCAACAAAGCACCGGGACACAAATGACGACCGGGACACAGGGAGTATAAATGACGACCAGGACATAAGTAAAAAAAACTAAAAAAAACTAAAATAAAAGCTTAAAACTATAAACAAACTAAAAAGAAAAAAAACTAAAAACTAATAAAAAAAGTAAAAAAGCTAAAAAACTAAAAAAACTAAAAAAGAAAAAAAGAAAAAAAAGAAAGGGCGCGAAGTGCCCCCACCCACTAGGTGCTGGGGTGGCGCGAAGCGCCATCCCAACAGCTAGAATATACTTAAATAAGTTGTTTGCCTGTGGGTCTGTCAAGTGACGCAATGTCATCATGTCGTCATAAAGTTAGTTGTCGTCATGTTTGTTATGGCGATGACGTCATTAAAAGTATTTAAGAAAATCGTTCAAAGACAAATTTTTAATTGTAAGAAGATCGTGGACGGAAAAATGACTGAAAAATGACTGAAAAATTACTGAAGAACCTACAATGGCAACAGCCGAGGAAGCTGCTCAAAGAGTCTATGCCAATAAACTTGTGGCTGATAGAGAAAGTAAGAAAAGAACAGCAAGAAAACAGGCTTGCGGCTAAAGCACGCAAAAACCACGCAGTTAGATGAAAATCCACCTGGACAGCGAGAGTCAAAACATATCAAAACTGAAAATGATAGCGATGATGATTGGGTTTGGGATTTTGACTTGGATAAGGTCATCAATGCCTACCAGATTTTCGTTAAAAAAACAAAGGCTCGGCGATATGTATTTCATAGTGACGCTGAAAAATAAAGAAGAAAAAGAAAACTGAAAAAAAGGTTAAAAAACTAAATAAAAACTAAAAAGAAAAAACACTCAAAGAGAAATTACAGACCGGGCCAACAACCGGGACAAAGGGAATGTAAATGACGACCGAGACACTCAAAGAGAAATTACAGACTGGGAGACCGGGACACAAATGACGACCGGGACACAGGGAATATAAATGACGACTAGGACACAGGTATTTAAGAATATTTTTCTAAGACAAATTTCTAATTGTAAGAAGATTGTTGAAAGAGAAATTTCTAATCGTAAAATGACTGAAGAACCTACAATGGCAACACCCGAGGAAGCTGCTCAAAACGAATGTATTCAAGCCGAAGTAGCGGAGTTGGTAAAGCGTTATATTTAAGGCTCTAGGTCGAAGAGGCTCCAGGTTTGAACCTTGGCTTAGCATTGATATAAAAGAAGAAAAAAACTAAAAAAAGTAAAAACTACAAAAAAACTAAAAAGAAAAAACTAAAAACCTAAAAAAGCTAAAAAACTAAAAAACAACGTTAAAACACTAAAAACTAAAAAAGAAAAAAAAACTAAAAAAAACTACTAAAAAGGTAAAAACTACAAAAAAAACTAAAAAGAAAAAAAAAACTAAAAACCAATAAAAAAACCAAAAAAAAACTAAAAACCGTAAAAGAAAAAAAAACTGAAAAATAAAACTGAAAAATAAAGGAGAAAAAGGAAACTAAAAGCCGGGACACAGGGAATATAAATGACGACCGGGACGCTCAAAGGGAAATTACAGACTGGGACACTGGGACACAAATAACGACCGGGAGGTATAAATGACGACCGGGACACCCAAAGATAAATTACAGACCTGGACACAAATGACGACCGGGACACAGGGGATGTAAATGACGAACGAGACGCTCAAAGAGAAATTACATACTGGGACACCGGGACACAAATGACGACCGGGACGCTGGGACAGAGGGAATATAAATGACGACCGGGACACAAGGAATGTTCGATTAGCAATAACCATCAACAAAGCTCAAGGGAAATCATTAGAATAATGAGGCATAGATCTGAATACGGATCGTTTTTCCCTTGCACAATTTTATGTTGCATGTTCAAGATTCGGTAAACCTGACAATCTATTTATATGCACAGACAATGGGACATCGAAGAATGTTGTATATTCGCAAATTTTACGTAATTAAGAACATATATATATCTAAAACGAAAAGAGAAATCTTTTCTCTTTTATCTATATTCACAGTTGGGACACAGGGACACAACTACAATGGTGCGTAACGACTTACGCGCTCGGGGGGCCTGGGGGTGCGAAGTGCCACCACCAACTAGGTGCTGGGGTGGCGCGAAGCGCCTCCCCAACAGTTAGCATATATATGAATAAGTTGCACATATGCATGTTTGTTTGTTTGAGGGTTAGAATTTGACGTCATTTTTGTATAGGACATCATTATAAGATGACACTACAGACCGGGACACCGGGACACAAATGACGACCGGGAGACAAGAAATATAAATGACAACCGGGACACTCAAAGAGAAATTACAGACCGGGACACAAATGACGACCGGGATAGAGGGAATATAATTGACGACCGGGACACTCTTTGAGAAATTACAGACTGGGATACCGGGACAAAAATGACGACCGGGACAAAGAGAATATAAATGACGACCAGGACACAGGGACACAACTATAACGGGGATGCCGGGGCCACAGGGGGATATATAAAAGACGACTGGGACACAGGGAATGTTCGATTAGCAATTACCATCAGCAAAGCTCAAGGGCAATCGTTAGAAAAATGCTGTATAGATCAGAATACAGATTGTTTTCCCATGGATAATTTTTATGTTGCATGTTCAAGAGTTGATAATCCTGACAATCTATTTATATGGATAGACAATATGACAGCAAAGAATGTTGTATATTTGCAAGTTTTACGTAGTTAAAAATATATATATGTCTATTTATATTCACAGGTGGGACACAGGGACACAACTACAACAGCGCGTAACTAATATGGCGCGTAATAACTTACGCACGCGGGGGGTTTGGGGGGGATGCGCGAAGTACTCCACCAACTAGGTGTTGGGATGACGCGAAGCGCCACCCGAACAGTCAGTATATATATATATATATATATATATATATATATATATATATATATATATATATATATATATATATATATATATATATATATATATATATATATATATATATATATAAATATATGTATATATATATATATATATATATATATATATATATATATATATATATATATATATATATATATATATATATATATATATATATATTAATATATAGATGTTAAAAGTAGAATAGCTAAAGCTCAGGGTGTCTTTTCACAGTTAAAAAAAGTTTTGAAGAATAGAAAGATAAGCCTACAAACCAAGATTAGAATATTGGAAGCTACAGTGATGACAGTGGTCAAATATGGCTCTGAAGCATGGACACTCCGAAAAGCAGATGAAAATTTACTAGATGTTTTCCAGAGAAATTGCCTACGGATTGTTCTGGGTACCCGGCTGACTGACCGTATTTCAAACAGTAGGTTGTACGAAAAGTGTGGTTCAATCCCGCTTTCTGGGGCTATAATGAAAGAAAGGTTGAGATGGCTAGGCCACGTTCTACGGATGAAGGATGACAGATTACCGAAGATTGTCCTTTTTGGCCAACCGTCTGGGGCTACACGGAAAGCAGGTCGTCCTTGTCTGGGTTGGGAGGATGTCATAAATAAGGATTTAAAGGAAATGGGAACTTCCTGGGAGGGTGTAAAGAGGGAGGCTTTAAATAGATTAGGTGGGAGGAGGAGCGTGCGTAGCTGTGTTGGCCTCAGGCGGCTTGGTGCTGCAGTGAGTTATTAGTAGTAGTAGTAGTAGTATATAGCCTATATATTACAATATATATGAGCCACCTATATAATAGTACTTGGTGGTAGGTAAATTAACACATCACTCAATCCTATTGTAGGTAGAAGGGGGTTGACTCATAACACATCACGTCTTAAAATTTTTCTTGTAGTTATTTGTACCTGCTAGTCCCCGTTTCGGAAAGGGCATTCCATAAGATAATAATGTAACATCCGTACTAAAGATGATTTTAACATTTCACAGTTTATATGGTTTTCCGCGTAAGCCAACGCAAATCATTTAAACACTGAACCTAAAAATAAATTAAAAACTCAACTCAACGCCTGAGTGAACAAATTCTACCTAAATGATTCTTACTACTTTCGGTTTAGATATGGGCGGTCCAATGCGCAAAGTTATAGAAAAATCCGACGGACGAAGCACTTGCTCGAGGTCATGATGTAATCTTTTCTGAGTTTGTACAATACCTTATCGATTCCAAGAGTTGGGAGAAAGGCCCTTTCAATGAATGCTGGCGACATATGCATGAACTTTGTCGACCTTGCCACATAAAATATGATATAATTAAGAAATACAAAATTTTACTTAAAGATTCTTGGCTGGTACTTGAAAATACTTCCAGATTGAATTTCAATGAATTGAATGAAATTCAATAAATTTCTTCAAATTCAGAAAAGGTGGAACATAATAGTAGTAAAGTCTTACCTTTCTCAAATTACTCTAAGTCGTTTGAAAAAACATTACAAACTATATGAGTTAGATTTTAGATTGTTTGAATATGATTTTCAAGTGGAAAGTGACACCAATAGTTTATAGCAGTGATAGTCAACCATTATGTTTCTAATTTCCTTCCAGTTTTTGTTAAATGATTGTACAGCTTTTATTTTTCACTTATTTCTCTCTCCCTTTTGCTTTTTATCTTGCTTTTGATTTAAAGAGGAATGGGAAAAGAGAAATGTTGTGGGGTGAATCAAAATCCAGAAATCTCTATAGACCCACTATTTTTAAACTATTTCAAAGGGTTCTTCAGAACCTTTTTTTTGGGGGGGGAGGGGGTGGATCCTATTTGCACTGTACAATTACGTGTTATGCAGGCACTTTTACTATGGTGACCTTGTGACCAAATATAAACTTCTTTTTTGTGAGAAGTTGACTTTTGTGACCAAAAGTCAACTTGAAATCATATCAAAAACCGAAAATGCCGAACAGGAAGGGAAAATTTGATCTATATTCTCATTGGTGTCTGTTTTTTTAATAATCCTAACCTCAAAATTTCGAAGCTCAAAAACATAAATTGTTGTAATGCATATTTTTACGCAGAGATGCTGAAAAATTGAATTTCCTATCGCAATTAGTTGGAGCATTTTTGTTGTCGTTATGCTCAGCCTCCAACCAAGTCACCAACTATAATATTCTATCCAGTTAAAAAAAAGCTTTAATAACTTTGAATTAATTAATTAAACTTAATTAATTAATTTAATTAGACTTTAAATAGCTTTAACAACTTAAAAGAAATCTACTGAAAACAAAATAAAATAATTAATAATAAATAAAATAAATAAAGTTTCCTCATTTTAGGTTGTACGACTATAAGCTCTTAAAGTTCTGGTTCTTCGCCAGAACCAGGCTCTTCAGGGTAAACAGATGGGTTACACATGGGTCCACTTATCCCAAACAAGGGATAACATGGAAGAATATTTGTCACTGGTTTTCCTGCTGTCTCCGTCACTGTTGCCTGAAAGAGAAAGATATAAGCCTCTAGAGTGTCGTATAATTGAATACCTACTATTTGAACCAGCTAATGGCTATAATTTAAGGACACAAGTCAAAAATAGAGGCGCAAAATGAATTGCACTTATTAAAATATAGATATAAAACTGATTTATGGTATGAGTGCTTGAATGAAAATCTCAGTAAGTTGTGAAGAATGAGTTAAAAAGATAAAGGCATGCATAACCTAATCTGTTCTGTGTTACTTGTCTTCATTTATGTCTAGAGATAATCCTTTTCACCTTTTAATCCGCTTTGAAAGTAAATTTTGTTTTTTTGTGTTCTTTTTTTGTCCTAGGAATAAAAAGACCTTGGCGTTCTCTCATAACTAAAATAGTCTTGACTAAGATTCGAATTTAATTATCACAGCCACAGGCAAGTGTTATAGTCATTGTGCTATTAAGTCTTACACAAAAGTAGTTATCTTTTCTCTTTTACCTTACCGTTGTTTACGTTAGAATATGTATGCAAGTGGGAGTATACAAAAGGGAGGAATTTCGATTTCATATTGTTACCCTATCATTGGAAGTTCATATAGGCCTAATCTTAAAACTTGGAAGTAGTTGTGCGATCCAAAGTGGTGCGTGTAATAGATTTGACAAAACTATTTAAAAAATTTACAAAAAAGCAGCAAAACACAAAATGGTGATTTAAAAAAAAAAGATTTAACAAAAGCGCAAGTTCAGGAAAATAAGTAAGAAAAAAAAACAAAAACAAACTTGTAATTGTTAAAAGCAATCAAACAAAATAATTTCAACATTGGAATATAGAAAGTGACAGATTTTGAAAACTTATGCTAGAGAGGATAATCTTTCTTCAATAACGCGTGGTAAAACCTTGGATTTCATAAAAAACTCTTTTATGGTCTCTCAAATCACATCGAATTTGAATTAAAATCTGAATAAATCCTTTTTTTGGTAGAGGCAATTTCGCCAATGTATAGCTTAAAGTTTACAATGAAGCTTAAGGTTTTTTGCTAACAAACTGCGTATAGTGTGAAGTTTATGAATTTCCACAAATGAGGAGAATTCAAGTTTAGTGTTTAAATCTGTTTTATTTACGCTATACTTTTATCTCAACTTATTTTTTAATTTCGACTTATTTCAACTGAACACTCTTTGTCTTTGCGGACTCATTCCCACAGCATTGGAGCACGAAGTCTAAGTTTAGCCTTAAGAGCCAAATTCGGAGAAAAAAGCACCCTCCGTCTATTTATACTAATTAATTAAACAAAAATTCCGAAAAAGAAGTTTTTAAAGAAAAGTAAAGGCTTTGTTAAAGTTAAGATCGGAAAAAATAGGAATCTACAATAACTCAAACATAATACTACAAGAAATTACTATTAAAGAATTAATGAAACCCAAAACGAATAGAAATTATATAAATAACCATAGCAAAAACAAACATACAACAGGTACTAATAAAGATGAATAAATATATATCAAATGTGTAAAGCTTAAATTGAATCTACAACTCAAGCTTAAAACAAGCAAATGTTTAATGCTTAAATTGAATCTACAACTCAAGCTTAAAACAAGTAAAAATATTTTTATATATTTAAGTATGAATGAAACCCTAAACTAACAAAAATTAAATAAACAATCATAGAAAACAAACTTACAATATATACCAAGGTAAATTAATAAATAAATCTTAAGACGAATGAAACTTAAATTGAATAAGTAAATCAAGCTTGGAACAAAAAAATCACGACAAACAAGAGTTCGGGTTTTGACTCTTTCTTTCACAGTAAAAGTATAAGACCTACTACGTCATTGGTGGTTTTGGACCATAAAATAAAATTACAGTGAAGCGAAATCTTTAACCGATGATCTTTCAAAAATTAATATCATTATATACAAAACATTCAGTTTGATTTTATTTGTACTTTCCAAGACTGTTCAAGAAACATACAGTTTCCAGTAAAGAAGTCTGAAACCCCTCAAAAATGGCGTCCAATCACAATGAAAAAGTTACTATTGGAATCATCATGATCAAAAACCTTGAAAAGGGAAATTAAAGTCTCCCTCCTTGGACAACAAGGAAAATCACTCCAGAATGCATAAATCATCTTTATAAGTTTGAACTGGCAATGATAGGATTTGTGATGCCATGACTTACGATTATTAGACTCGGGAAAGTAATTGGGTTGAAGAGACCTAGAATGGAATAGAATCAACCCTTTTAGAGGCAGAATAGTATATTTACCTGTTGATGTATAAGCCAATGCAGACGTTGAATCCGAAAAACACCTAAACACTGACAGTATTTAAATTCTTGTTAATGGTCAGCCAACTTCAAGTAAAAATGTTTTGACAGCATTATTTAATTTGAGAAAAGTGCATGAAGCACTATTATGGTTTAGAGAGAATAACAGTCTTTATAGGAAAATGCGCGCATACAACTAAGAAGATCTAAATAAGATCCCTGAAACTCGCTGGCTGAAAGAGCGGTCGGTGTCGATACATCACTTGAAATGCCGAATGGTGCTATTCTTCGGAAACTAACAAACAGTAAAAAATCTGAATTGGTTAGTTTTTGAACATTTGTCTTTCCAAATTTTTTCTGAACAGTAAAAACAGGATGAGTCACATAGCAAGAGCTTTTCAAATGAAGAATGTAGAATATATAAAATAAGGCCTCTTAGATGACGCTCGAAGCTTCGTCTTGATAAACAACACCTGTTTCATAATTTGCAACTACAAAAGCTTTCTTCGATGTCTAATAGCGTTGGTCACATGTTATGTACTGTAAGACCAAACCAAAACGCTTTCCAGCTTATGGACAAGCTTCATTCTCGAGATGGAGAGATGAAAGGAACTTTGTAATCAGTTCAATCCAAAATCAGAGGATCTTCAAAGTAATTTCAGTCACTGTCTTACAAAATAAAAACCATGATTGAGCAAGAAGGTCCACCCACATTATTCATGACAATTTCCTGTCCTTAATTTATTGATTTCTAAGCGACTATACATTGGCATGGGTCAGATGTGGAGAAGATGACACCAGGAGAATTATCGTCTGTAGATCTAGTAGTGGTCTCTATACACTTTCACAAGAAATGGACAACGGTATTTAATGATCTGATTTGTTCTCAATCAACTCCTATATTTCGCAAAGTTGAGGACCATTTCTATCATATCGAGTATCAGGTGAAGGTGCACCTCATGCACACTGCGTCTTATTGATTGAAGATGCTCCTGTTTATGGGAAATCAACAGCAGCTGAAGTGATTCAGTATACTAATGGGATTATAACTTGAAAACTGCCGAACAAATTTACGAGCCCAACCCTTCAAAAACTAATCAAAGACCATCAAGTGAACTTTTGTAATAAATACTTTCAAGAAAGTACGAAAGGAAAGAAGCAAGAAGGGTTGTAGATTCAGCTTTCCTCGTCCTAAGAAGGAACGGCAAAACTGCATGACTTCGTTGACTGCTTGGCTCATTGGACAAACCGAAAAAAGCCATGAAAAAGAATAAATGATTACAATCCAGCATTACTGATGGCTAAACAAGGAAATATTGATGTTCAGTATATTGGCCATTTGGCTTCCAAATTGCCATATTGCATAGCTGACTACCTGAAATAAGTGAAAAGTTCCCAAGTTGAAGACATGTGGGAAGAAATAAACAGTGCGTGTAATAATCCTGGCCAAAGAACTACGTCTTATTTGTTAAAGTCAAGGAAAATTCGTCAAGTCGGAGCTGTTTAAGCTCCAGATAGGTTTCTAGGCTCAAAGCTGTACAGTGTTTACAGGACATTTGGATATGTTGACATTGGAAAAATAAGGCAAGTTATGAGCAAGCTAAAGAAATATAAAGAGCTTGAAAAGCTTGCAAGAGAGAACCTACAAAGCAGTGATTCTTATGTTGCCCAATGGGTTTCTGATGTCCACCCCAAAAGGTCTGAACATAGGGACAGCGTCAGTCTTTATCTCCTGCTTTCATGGTGTGAGCGACACAGTAAGGGAACTGACAAGGATATACTTTTAAATGAAGGCTCTTTTTACCTAAGAAAAGAACTGTTACAACATACATCATTCAGCATAAGAAAATAAACCCACTCGAGTCTGATGAGAAGATGAGATTTATAGTGAAATGCTTTTAAATATGTTTACATCTTAGCAAAATGAAAGAGATATATTAATCATTGGAATGAGCAATTACCAGAAGATGTACTTTGTTGAAAGTACATCTGGTAATGTACTTTCACTTCTGTACTTTCAGTACTTTCATTCAAATATTATTGATAAAGCAAAAAGTGATGAAAAATAAGAGAAAAAAAAAAATTCGAGAACGGGTGAAAGAAATTTTCAAAATTGAAAATATT